>NW_014040906.1:1228180-1242279 GCF_000293215.1 Trichosporon asahii var. asahii CBS 2479
GGGGGGGGGGGGGGGTCGTTAGAAACGTGAAGCGGGGCAGCGTCGGCGGCGTCGCTGGCGCTGGCGGCAAATGTCAAATGCAAACAAGAGAAAGCAGACGTCGCGTCGTGTAGGTGGAGTGGGACGCCGAGCCGGGTGGCTGAAGGGCTGGCGGGGAAGTGGAGGAGTGGAGGCCGCCTTAGCCTTTCACTTTGGTCGTGTGGTGGTCCGGTGGCTCGCAGAGCGTAAGTGGCGAGGCGAGCGGAGTGTCGTTGCTCAGCTAGAGAGAGGGGGGAAAGCGAAATAGAGTGTGGAAGGAACCAAGAGGCGAAAGGAGCGAAAAAGAGCGATTAAGCTCTGCGAATGTGTGACCTTGTTTGACGCTTGGCAGCAGTAGTGGGTGATGAGTGTCCTGCCAGGAGTGTGATGAGCCTGATGCTGCGGGCACCGGCTGCGCAGATTCCACATTCCCACGATGGACTTGTGCACTTTTGGGTGGATGTGGCGCCAGGATCGACGCCACGTGAGAGCCCGTGTGCTCATTTGCCCTGTCCCCACATTCGATATGCCTGCATCTTGCATCAATCTGTGACCATTGGCAGCTATCAGAAGCCATGACATGCGCTGCTGTCTGTCTGAAAAGTCGCGAATGTTGTCGTTACTTTCTTCGAACTCTATGAACGGAGGTCAGTCTGACTTCGGAATGCAGTAGCGAGACTGCGGTTGATCCCGAACTAGCCCCGGCAGGCGTCATCCCCGTTCTATTGTTACCATTGTTGTGGTCCGAACAGCACAAATATAGCACCAGACAACCCTGGTCTGCTTTCGTGACTGGATGACAGACAGTGCTCTGTTATTCTGGTGCGCAGAGCCCAATGTTTGGGTGACCTAGAGCACAGAGAACACAGCACTTCTTCTGCTGCGCACCCACAGACCTCTGCACTGCATTGCTCAGTACCTCGGTTGTTCCAAGCTCAGACCGACCCAGAAAACTCCGCAGTCTAATCAAGTTGTAATCACGTGACTGCTACGAATTGCAGCTGGCAGCCGGGTCTGCATCTACCGCGATTAACTTCTTTCTCGTCGTCACATCCAGTGGTGGCGACGAATGACACGAGCCAAGATGCTTCATAAACCGATAGGGCGGGAAGAGCGTGTGGCCGAGCGTCGTTTGTCGTTAACGGCCCGCCCTCCGCGCCAGTCGCCTGTCTAATCGTCTCGCAACTGACTCATGGGGCGAGTTTCACTCATCCCCGGCAGATAGTACCCCGACGCTCTCTGGTAGAAGCGCGCTCTCCCCACCATCAAAGATGAGCAAGAGGTGGCGAGAAATACATCAGAGGGAAGAAGCACCTGCGGTGGTGTGTCCTGGCTCGGTCTGAGGGACGGACTGCATCGTTCGTCAGACGGTCCGCAGATCACGTCGCTCTCCATATGACTGTATCTAGGTGGCTGGTCTGCCGCATCACCCTTCACTGCTCACCCACATGTTTGTTGGATGCAAAGCTGTAACCTCAACTAGTGTGAGGCGGTGTAAGTGAGCTCGGCCCAGAGTGCTCAGAGGAGAGTACAGCCGGGGTGGGAAGAGTTTTGGCGCAGTGAGGCACACTGCACTGCGCCAGATGGCGCTCGAACGCTACTGCCGTCCCCGACGTCGCCGAAGGACGGGTGCAGCGGCAAGGCGGTAACTTTTCGGCGAGATTCCGGGGACAGAGTGTGGTGACTCGTGCACGAGCGAACAAACGCACCCGTAGAAGTGACTGCCACGGAGATGAGGCTTGGAGAGGCACGGCGGCGGCGTCGGACTGCGACTGCGGCCAGGCGCGGTCCTGGTCCTTGGTCCAGACTGCGCAGCTCGCGCAGCTCGCGCAGAGCAGAGACCCCTCACCCCAGAACTGCCGGAAGTGCCAGAATTCGCCCTTCATCGTTATCTACGCCATGAACGAATCTGGGTGTCTGGACGCCTCTAGATGGTCCTGCGCCCTGCATGTGCCTGCGCGCGTCTGCATGCGCCAGCGCTATCGGCCGCCACAATAACCATGAGGACGAGATATCTGTTATCCATGATGGGCGAATGCGAGGGTTGAAGACGGAGGCTGGGCATGGCGTTGTCTGCAGCACTAGGCCAGGTTTCCATCAGCCACATCCCCTGCCAGCCCAGGCTTCCAGGCTGGCCGGCTGGCAGGCAGGCCGGCTGGCCGGTCCACAGGAACAATTGCTGGAGATCTGGGTCAACATAGACGAGGGACAGCGCCACAGAACCTTGCGCAAAAAAAGTTGCTACAATTGCAACAATTGCAGAGAAGACCGGAAGGCCTTAGACGGCCACGAAACGGGTGTTGGAGACTGCAATCCGCACAATTGCGCTGGTGACTCACGCCGCTCCTTACGCTGGCGCTGCTCCGTTACGCGACACTGTGGCGGGCAGCAAAGGGTCAGCGCTCAGGCCGACGGCCAGTTCTGCAGTGTTGTTCTCCGTGAAATGGAAGGGTGCGTGCGACATTCCGGGGAGGCGTGGGAGGGGGTTGTCATGGATTCGGGGCTGATTCGGCTGCATTCGTTGCCCGCGTCGCGAGCGAGCGAGTCCCATGTCCCATATTCCCCAACGTTCGCTCCTATCACGCTCCAATCACACGAGTGGAAACCCGCGACTATCCTGGGTTTGTCTTACACTAGCGCCGTTGTCGCGGTTGCGCGCTGATCTCACTCGCTCGTTCGTCTAAAAGGTGCACTCTTTTGTCTGAGAAATGACGGAGTCTGGCCGTGGTCTGTTGCTGCGCGCCGCCATCTGACGGACCTGACGGGCCTGACGCACCCGGGCCTGGCGGGGGCGTAAACGGCGCAAACGGGGTTGACGAATTGCTCACTCAGCTCAAATGTCGCGTACCAACGCAGCCGAGACATGCCCCGTTCTGGCAGGTCGTGGTTGGCTGTGGGACACTTGGGTGAGCGGGGGTGGCGCCTCATCCGCCCTGGCGACAACAGGGCAACTGACCCTTTTCCGGACGTCCCTTATCCTTGGACAGTCACTTGCCAGCCTTGGACAAGACATGAGGTCACTCCAGGTCGTTTGGAGGTCACCTGGTACTGCGAAGCTGGCGAAAGAGATCCCTTCTCGAAAGAGAGGACACGAATAGCCCGAGATCCGGGTCAGGAAGGACGTCGTGATCCTCGAGACGAGGGTGCGGGGGCTTGCGAGGCAAGTGGTACGGGGGTAGGGGTAGAACAAGCTTCGCTAGTTGAAGCTTTCTCGTAGATCGATCCATGGTCCCACTGTCCTGATCCTCCGATCCACATGCGTACGCAAGTCTTGCCGGGCATGTAAAGCTTGCTGTGGATGTTCGATAGGCGCCGGCGTGCCTTCGACCGGATCATCGTGCCGGCCGGCCCGTTGCCGTGGTCTTCTGACCAGTCGTCGTTCGACTTGAAGAGTCTCTCGCACCCATCACCTCGGTACGACGGTCCGAAACTGCTGCAGCTTCCCGCGGAAAGCGCATGAGGCGCAATCGGGAGCGTGCACATGGTGTACTCTTTCATTTACGAGGTCGGACCGGCGACTTGGCAACTCGCCGATGTGCATTCCCTGCAGTAAGTGATCCTGGTGCATCCTGGGCGTCCTGGGACGGGGATGACTCATGAATACCGGCTGGTCGTTGGTGAGAGTGGGGTCCCTTGCCCTTTGCACCTGCCTTAGCGCCGGCCCCCGCTTTCCTCATCACGCTGCAGGATAAGGGATGCCCCGCGATGCTGTAATGCGTAGTTTCGATGAAAGAAAGCGAACGCGGACAAAGGACGATCGCGTGGTGAGACATTGATTGAATCACGCTCGAATGAACGACGAGGCATGAGCGCTGGAGGGATGAGGGAACGGCCCGAAAGAGTGGCGGGCCGGGCGGCCCAGAAACTTGGGACTGGTGGGACCGCGGGCCAATCTCAAATGGTGCTGAATCGCGATGGACGGAGCTGAATCGTGCGCAATTTCGAATGTCGGCGAGGATGCTTGGTGCGATCCTGGTTCAGATTGCAGGAAGTGACAGGTATGCATTCAGCGGGGCTGCCGGAGCTGTCCCGGCGATGTGTACGGCATGCAGCAATTCAGCCAGGACAGACGGACACTCCATGACGACCGGGGTAATCAGCGAGCTTTGGGCAGCTCGTTGCTCGGGTCCCTGGCGATAACGAAGTGCAGAGGGGAAGACATCACAGATCACACATGCAGGGGGTAAGAGATCACACTCGAGGGGCGAAATGAGCAGCGAGGGGCTCACACGGCTGGGGAATACCCACGCGTCCAGTCATCTTGCAGAAAATGTGGGGAAAGATGCTGGTCACACGGCAGGGGCAGAGGGGTAGGCGAGGGGTTGGTGTTTGGTCACCAGACCTGTATCTTTCCATGGATCATCATCTGCAATCTGCAATCTCCAGTCTGACGACGATGTCTTGCGATCGCTTCAAGCGCCGAAAGCGCCGTTCCAAGCGACCCAAAGTTGATGATCCGGGGCGAGGAATGAGCGGAGCCAAGTGGTCCAAGTGGGTACAAGACCGAGTGGCCGAAGTGGGTTGCGCGGTCGTTCCTGTCCTCCTTTGGCTTCCTCGCTGGCACGCTGGTCTTGCTGCGGGGAGGACGTTGCCGGACCGTGCATGCGTCCGACATCCGGCACACATGTGTACAGCTTTGGCCCAAAGGCCAAGCCAGCCGGAGACAAGACGTTCCTGCAGAGCTTTCTGCAGAGGTACAGATAGGAACAGTGGACCGATGGCCGCAGTAGACGGTGCGCGGAGACGAAGAGCCACCGGCATGCGCGGCTGAGGTCTGTGCTGACGAAATTGAGATTGAGGCACTTGAGCACCACCAACACAGCGCGGTACACAAGAGTTCCCGGTCCGTGGGCGACGCCACCCGGCTTCGCTGCCGTTACCTGGGCCGTTCCGCGCGAGGCAGTAGAGGGAAAAGTGGCCGTGAGCCGCAGTCAACGCAGGACAGAGGCTGCAGCGGGTGTGTAATTAGCTGCAGGATACTGGCGTGCCTTGGAATCTCCTGGTTCCTCTCCTCTGGTCGGAGTGCAGATGCTGCAATCTGTTCTGGAGGTAGAATGTGCGGGAGAGCAAGGCAGGATCGAGAACAAAACCGCTCAGGACGCATCCGATATTGCGAGAGGTGTACAAACTGCGCGCACACTGAGGGGAGTTCGGAGAGGAGTAGCCAGGAGTCTGGAGCTGGAGCGCTAGGCACGCGCAGTCGTACCTCCCCCCTTCTGCCCTTTTTGCATGCAGGCCTCAGCCTTTGTGGCCCGAGACTGAGGCCTTGAGATCTCGAGGTGTTGGTGACCTCGCGTGCAGAGTTGGGACAGGACAGGGACCAGTCCGGCGCTAGTGCCCCGAGCCCGCCTCTGATTGGCCGTGTGCAAGCATTCGTGCCGCGCGTGCCGTAGCGCGGTTTTACAGTTTGCGTAAACGCCCCGGACAGCCCGAATGGACCCCCTCAGTCCCTCCGTTCCTGGGCTTCCGGAGCAGGAGGCGCCGAATAGGAGCGTGGGCCGCAGTCAAGCTTGGTGCAGGACGCGTCTCACCCGGCGCTATCGCGTGCTGCCGACCAGGCGCTGAGGGCCCAACCTGGCGGCCAACTAGCGCGCAGTAGTCCAGGACGTTGGCAATTGTCACTGGCTGAGACTATTCAGCCTGGTCTCTGGACCCTATCTGGATCAGGGCAGCCGGGCGGGAAGTCTATTTCCTCTGCTCTGGTTGACTAGCGAGGTACACAAGGAACGGTGACGAGGACGAGGTACGCAGGCAAGCAGGCAAACGTCGCCGACACACACCGCAGTGCAGGAGAATGCAGGAGAATGCAGGGGATG
Source organism: Trichosporon asahii var. asahii CBS 2479 (assembly GCF_000293215.1). Taxonomy (NCBI): domain Eukaryota; kingdom Fungi; phylum Basidiomycota; class Tremellomycetes; order Trichosporonales; family Trichosporonaceae; genus Trichosporon; species Trichosporon asahii. The sequence continues at coordinate 1,234,015 of NW_014040906.1, forward strand.
CAGGAGTCTGCAGGACTCGAGACGGTCCGGACCAAGTCGATTGCTACGCAGACGCAACTTGCGCTTCCTGCTCCGCCCATTCCAGTAATGTGCCGCCGCACCGTGTCGTAAGCTGGAAGCGGACACTTGCTGTTGGGACGGACGGACACAGGCTCGGGTCCTGCACTCCTTTCCTGCGCATCCTGCCCGCCTGCAATACTTGCAAGTGATCGAACTCGTCGGCCAGGTCCCACCAAGCTCCGCAGGCTGGAATGCCCGGTACTGCATTAGCAGCCCCGAGTCCGTCGAGGCGTTGACGGTGTATCGTAATCTGCAAGAGGGGACCAGGCAAACAACACAGCTATCTGCGACAAGGAGAATTGCTCCTGTTCGTCGTGAGGCAGAGCAAAGCATCACAAGATCATGAGAGGAGGAGGTGAGAACACGAGGGTGGTGACGTACCCTGCTCCTGGCGATCAGAAGTGAGCGTCATGGATCTGGTGGAGCTGAAGCGAGGTCACGAGGAGACAGCAGACTCCTCCTGTGATCCTTTCGGGCTTGACACCATCGGCCATCATCGGCCACCATGGGTCAACAAGGTTGCCAGATCAAGGCATGACGGAAGGTTTAATGTCGTCTCTCAGTGTGCGCTCTCAGCGTTCTGCTCGCGGTGGAGACGCGACTGACCTTTGTCCCAGGGCCGGTGTCTCCCAGGGTCCAACGCTGAACCCTATTACGCCCTGGTTCGACTGGTTGCCCTGAGGCTGCTGTTCGCGCAGCTCTTGTCTCCCTGCACGCGCTGCGCCCTGGACGAAACACGCAGGACGCGACGGGGGGCGCACCAGCACCCAGGGGCAACGGCACGACTGCAAGCCCAAGCCGGCCACCGTTCCGTAAAGCGCGCCGGTCGCGCGCCAGCCATGCAGCCATGCCACCAGCCAACGGTAACGAGTGACGCACCGTCCTCGGCCCCGTCGACCCACTGACCATGCAAAATGCCTCGCTCGTCCTACGCCTTGGCCTCGCCCTTCCGGATGCCGGATCCCCGGATGTCGGAACTCGCAGCGGCCCAGCGGCCCAGCGGGCATCTATGCAATTCACTCCTGCAGTCATCGTCGCGCTTGCGCTTACTCGCAACCATGAGCGAGCGGTTGCTGGCAGAGGCTATGACTGGGTTTCGCTGGACCCTGGCAAGTCCCGACATAATCACATAATGGGCCCTGGGATACCACCACCCAAATGCAGCGCAAGCTCGGATACTCGGGCGGGGCACGGCACAAGCTCGCGAGCTGTACGAGAAGCTAACTTTGTTGCGCCGCGCACCCGGAGAAGCCGGACGAGGCAAGAGAAGAGGCGACGATGGATGCGGAGGTGGGTGGGGGGCCTGTCGGCGTCGCTGGCCGGCGAAGTGTGCGAGGGCCCCTGTGGATCTGTGGATCAATGGAGGAAGGAAGAGTGGTGGCTGCGTGTTCGCGTGAGAGGGCCAAGGGCGGTGGACGGAATTGGTATACGGCTACGCACGAGCCTCCTTGCCTCTCCCTGCAAAGAGCTTAGATGTGCCATGGCCGGCGACCAAGTGGGTGGTGGGAGTGGGAGGGAGTGAAGTGTGCCGGGCGCGCGCGCGCGCAAGGAGGAGGAGGCGAGTTGACTGGCTCTTGGGCAGACCAGGGCTCGAGTCTGCTGCAATTGGTACTGCTCTCGCATGATCTCGCAAATGTTTCCCTGCAGGTCGTCCGCAATGCGAGGCCATGGACACAACGGTGTCATCCAAGTGACCAAGTGATCCAAGGCCAGAGCACGGCCCTCTCCCAAGCGGCCCTGCATCCTCGGTCCTCCTGCCTACACCCCACCCCCCTGACCTGACTCTCTGGCCCCTCTCGCCGTTCCCCCCTGGGCTCGAATCGCCAGTGACCCTGCCCTGGCCACCGGCCGGCTTCCTCCAGCTTACCCTGAGGAACACCCAGGACACCCAGGCGCCAGGATCCAGTCGCCTCCTCCAAGGCGCCAGAGGGACACTTGCACCGGATGCCTGCCTAGCCTGCCTAGCCTGCGCCTGCCTTGCCTACCAACACTCGTCCTTTCACCACCACCACCACCATACACTCTCACTCCTTCTTCGATCCCATCATCTTTCTTCCTTCCTCCTCCCCACCCTCTCTCTCTTCTCTTCCTCCTTCCCTCCCTCCTATCTCGCCTTGTTCTTCCATTCTCTTTGACTAACCCACCTACACTCCTTTAAACCTTCCGGCAACAGTCAACCCCCCCCGACAAAGCACGCTGAGCGTCTAGTCAAACCAACCCTCCCAACCACCTCTCGACTAAACCAAACCTCTCTCACACCAACAACCCCGCCTCGAGCACCCCCCTTCCTCTCTCATCAACTCATTCGGATCAATCATCAATCATCAGCACATTCAACTCATCACTTTACGCTGTGTAACGACCAACCCAGTCTCATCAAAACACAAACACCCCCTTCCGGCTTCGGTCGACTCTGTCTGCGCGCTGAGAACCCGCCGTTCCCAAATCCGGGTCACCAACCAGCACAACCCAATCGACTCTACTACCACCCTACCTCAGATGTGAGTGGACACGCCGTACACATCCCCACCGAAACGAAAGCGATCTGCCTTCCTTTCCTTTCGAATGTTTGATACCCCTTGTGTCGATTGCCTTCCCTCACTCTCCGAGGCCTGCCGAGACCACCGCCTTCAACTTTCGGTGGCGGCTTTTGTTCACTACGCGTAGCCGGCGCACAGACACACCCTCGTTCTTGAGTCTTTGTTTGTGCGACGCGAACGCGCGGCAACCCTAAATTTCCATGCACACGCACATATGGGGACAATGCTGACCTTCAGTGAAAAGCAGACAACATGCCCCGCATCCCTTCGCGCGAGGAGCCCTACCACAGCGTTGCCAAGTGCAACCGTCATTGGAAGACGAAGCGCGAGTTTGTCACGAAGGCGGCCAACAAGGCTTCCCACGTCGACGGCTCGCACTACCTTCTGGTCTGTGTTACGCCAAAGGGAAACATTGAGGTGCATGCGAGTGAGCACTTCTACGACGACACGAACCAGCAGAGGACGGACGGCGTGATCAACTGGGATGTTCTGCGTAAGCGTTCTAGCGCCATTCAGGCCAGGAACGTCGAGCGTTGGCAGGAGGTCGAGCGTCAAGAGAAGCGTTTCGGTGTTGAGGGCGAGGGCGAAGACGAGGACAACGACGACGAGAACGAAGACGGCGAAGTCAGTGTTTCGGACCTCGGTGTGCCTGGAGCCTCTGGGTCTGACACTTCCTCCGTCGTTGCCATGGGCGGCGCTCCCGTCGTCTCTAGCTTCCCCACGTCGTCAAAGTCTTCCCCCGCTCGCCCCGTTTCGTCTGTGACCCTCCGCCCCGACACCCTCGAGCAGGAGTACAGCATGCGCTTTGAGCACCTCGGCCAGGGCGTTTGCGCAAACGTGCTCAAGGCTTGGATCAAGGTTGTCGAGCCGAAGAAGCAGACCAAGTTCCCCTACAAGGACAAGAAGGGTAACGAGGGCAAGCCTCCCCCTTGGTGGCCCACTGGAATGCGACACATCGAGCCCGACCACCTCCACAAGGATGAGAGGCCGCGACTGCTGTCGTCCATCATCATGCAGGCCAGCAAGGCGCGCTCCGAGGGATCCGGCAAGGTTGCCACTTCCCCCGACGCCCGCGAGCTGACGATCTCGCGCCTTCACTTTGCCACCGCCGAGATCGCTTCTGCCATCCCTCCCCGCCAGCACTACGAGCTCCGCCAGATCTACCTGATCGCCAAGGAGGTTCGCAAGGCTGTCGAGGACCGCATGCGCGAGTGCAAGAGCAAGGGCTTCGCGTTCGACGAGACTGTTCCCGCCTGGAGCGAGATCACTGTCGAGTTCTTCGAGAAGTCTCCTTCGGCCTCTTCGAACTCTGGCAAGCGCTCCTTTGACAACGCCGACTACGACCTTTCTCGTATGCCCCTCGCCAACAAGGAGAACCTCGACTACGGCTCCCGCCCGATCAAGCGCGGAAAGCACGAGCTGCAGGTCTCCCCTCTGGGCTCGCACCAGAACATCTATGCTCCTGTTCACTCCTACCAGATTGAGCAGCAGCAGCCCCCCACCCCGTCGACTTCGCCGTACGCTGGCTGGAACGGAGTCGGTGCGATCACCGTGCCGACGACGGCCGCCAACGCCTCGCCCTCGTCTCTCTCGAGCACGTCCGCGACGTACTACCGCCCGTTCGTTCCTGACATGGCCTACGGTACTCCGACGACAACCGCGAGCACGTCCGCGGCTTCCGCGTACCAGTACGCGACCCCCAACTCCACCACTGGTGCTGCCACTTACGGCTACCAGACGGTGGCGTACCCCCCTGCTCCCAGCAGCTACGGCTCGTCCACCCCGCCCGCTGCTTCGTACCCCACGCCGACTGCCACGCAGTCGTACACGTACCCTAGTGCGTACGAGGGTCAGAGCTTTGTGAGCGAGCTTACTTTGGCGACTTGATTGCTTTCGCCAAGCCCGTCAAAGCTCGATTGAAGTACATTCGTCGAGCATTAAGTTCTTAGTAGTACAACCTCTCTCCCATTATATTCAGCACTACAACAATCTCACACTCTCCATGTCTGTACAAGTAGGCATGGGCGCGCATGCTCATTCACCCCCACCTCGATACCCCTTTATATCAAGGCGAATACCCTCTCCCCCCTCCTCTCATCTTCCTCTCTTATATTTACCAACCCGCGCTGGGCGCACTCAGTTTGACGTCTTACTCGTTTTATCGGAAGAAAGCTTTCACCACAAGGCACTGCAGTTTACGTCGCCACGACTACTCTTTTGGGCTCCGAACGGCAATGTTTTGTAGTTTTTTGCTATGCAACAGAGTTTGCCGAGCACCCCAGCCGCGAGCGAAGCGCGCAGCGCGAGCGAGCTTACCACATGATGTGCTATGAGCGAGCTGCCACACATCGTCCATCAACCTAACGACGAGTGGCTGCCTACCTGGTGCGAGCTGGGCAGATCTCAGCCCATGACCTCCCGTTTCAGCATCCCTCACGTCCAATAACATGCCCACGAGGATGAGGCACGAGTGCGAGCACGCCGCAAGCATCTACCGCGAGAGGGTACGATACGAAGCACGGAAGTACCGGGATACACCGGGTGGCTGTGGGCGTCTGGGCGCCTTCTCCTGCAGTGTCTTGGGTTACCTGTGAGTGTCCTAAGCAGTCTGCTCGGTACCTGCTGCGGAGGCGCGAGAAGGTCGTCCCTTCGTCCCTTCCATCCCTGGGATTCAGAGCGTGCTGAGTGGTGTCGCACATTCCCAGGTATCACCCCGTTCCAGCCAGTTCCAGCAAGATATCCCCAGGTAGTTAGTGGATACTCGGCCACATTCGTCGGTGAACGGCCCGAACAGGCGCCCCCCTTTCCTATCCCTCAAGGCCTCCGCCTGCCCCGGGCTGCCCGGCGCATCCGGCACATCTGACGCATCCGGCACATTTGCGGGACTTTTGCAGGCCGTCAGCGCCAGGATGGCCGATGGGCGGTGACTGGCCAGTAGGGGAGGGTGCGGGGGACCCGGGATACCGGCGTGGCGCTCTGGCGCGCTTTGGCGTTGTGGGCGCTCTACGGCCTGCCGGTTTGCGGGACGCCACAGGATACCTGAGCTGCCATGACTTTGCAGGACTCTGCAGGACTCTGCAGGACTCTGCAGGCAGGACTTTCAGTCCCAGATCGGTCTACAGGAGACTGCAGGAGTGCAGGAGTGCAGGAGTCTGCAGGACTCTCTGCAGGCGTGTAGCAGGAGTTTCCGAATCAATCTGCAGGTATGTATACGCAGGAACTACCGTTCCAAGTTTGGCCGCAAGAGACCTGCAGGACCGGCAGGAGTGGAGGGGACCTGTCGCGGAAATGACAGTGTGTCAATGGGGACAGGGCTCGAACATGAAGCAAGTGGATCTCGGCGACCGTCCGCGGTCCCTTCGGTCCTCGGCGCCGACCAAGGCGATGGCGCGTAGGGGTGAGTTACACCAGGGTCGGCAGTGAGTAGCTCGCTGAAGCCGCTGGGGCCGCTGGGGCCGAGTTGCCCGTGGCTGTGAGTACTGGCGCGCGCTAGCATTCATGAAGTAAGGAGCGACGCGCGACGGCGCGATTCGGCGCGACGCGGCGCTGAATGGTCGCGCGCTGAGACAGGTCTCACACTCGTGGAGGCGCGAGGTATGCAGACTGCAGACGACTGACTGCCTTTGATGACTTCCGGCGCTCCCGCTGATGAGGTTAGACTCGATGCCAGCTCGACGAGATTGGCGGAGAGCGCCGAGACCACGTTCATGAGCTCTGTGGGGTTATGGTGATCTACGCTATCGAGGTGGTCAGTCTGCATGTCCTTACCCATGACAACAACAGGGTGGTAGAACGTTGGGGACGGATGGCGGTCCATCTGGTGAGATTCTCGTGAGTCTGGCGTTATCAGCCTTCCGAGGCATGTACCTGTCTGTCTGAGTCTGGCATGAGGTGGCATGCACGACGCGTCGTGCGACCTCGTTAGGGTCAGTAGTCGTCAGCCAGTCTAGATCAGCCGTACCAGATATACTCACGCGCATCGTCCCCCCATCCCCATCTTGACCGAACTCACCACTGACGTGGTCCATAATACCACAGCAGCACTGACGACCAGGTGGCAAGCTGGACCGTGCGATCGCGATCAGCAGTCTGGAATAAGGAGGCTAGGTCGAAAGCAGAGCGGAGTGAGCGGGGTGAGCGGGGGCGGGCAACGAGCAAGAATACCCCGAATCCCGAGCTCAGAACGTGACCTCGCGACCTCAAGACCGAAGGAGTACGCAGCATTCCGCGATCTCCAGCGTAAGTCTCACGACTACCATCATTCCGCTTGGCTTCCTTCCAAGCGTTGATCACGCTTGCGGACTCTTGGCCCCGTGCACTCAGCTTGCTCTGTACCTCCGGAACGGAACAGAGTTGACACGATGGAGGAGCTAAGCGCTGATCTGACAATCGCTGGGGTGTGACTGGGCTGCTGTCACTGCTGCAGATATGCAGATCCGGCAACAGGGCGCAACAGGGCAACGATGGCATGCCATCCTACCTCACAATCCGTGGGGGTCAAGCTCTGAGCTTCGAGCTTTCTGGAGACCTAAGATCTCAAGAAGAGCGAAGGCTCTCAACATCAAGCCTTGTTGACAGACGTGGTCACATTCCATGTCGGAACCCTCGGCGGATGCGGCTGCCAGCCTAGTCCCGGAACGATCTTCGCTACCGCCCCAGTCCACATGTTCGTTCTTCAGCATTCCACGCTGTCCGACTTGTTCCGCTCGTCGTTGCTGCGCGAGGGCGCGCGCGGAGTGTAGAGTCCGGTGTGCGTCCGAAAGCGAGGCGATCAAACGTTCCAACCCAACGTTCCACTGCTGCGCTGCTTCATTTGCTGTGTCAAATGCTTCTGTGTGATCTCCGGCTTGGCTGCATGCGGGATTCATGCGGAACTGTTCTCCCGGATCTCTCCTCACAGTCTCAGCTGGCGATCCGGCAAGGTACCCAGATCGCCAGATCCCGGGCCTTCCGCTGCTTGTCAGATGAGCAGCAGCCCCACTCTCGCTGCTCCTTGCACAGGCGGCACCGTGCGATGGTCCGAGATTAGCTCTGGGGATGTCTTGCGCTCAATCCGAGTTGCTCCAGCCAGGTCAACCCAAGCTGAATCCAGCACCGAAGCCAATCTGATACTCTGAAGCAACCTAGAGCCTACACTCAAGTTAGATTCATCTTTAGTTGCGGGAATCGCATCACTTTGTCCCGTTCTGAGCTTATCCTATCCTGTCCGACACCGGACCGGTATCGCAGTGAAGATCAGCCGGACCGGCGACTGCAGTACTGCAGTGGTGACTGCCCACCACGCGCCCATCGCCGGACGAGGAACCACGAAGCTGATTCCAGTGCAGATCGTTCCTTATCCCCCACTCTGGCCCATGACTCTCTCCGCAATCCGGTTATTTTGATCTCTAGACCGCTGGCAACGGGAGCGGAGCTTCCTCGCTGTCACATACGTCGCATTCGGCTCTAGCTCCTGCCGCCGCGTGACGTTCCAACAACCGGTGCAGATCTGATTCGTCCTGACGTCCTTTCGGTGTCTCTTCGGGCACGTCAGGTATCGGGCACGTCGGGCACTGCGGAGGCACGAATGGGATGTTGAATGTGGAAGATTTTCACGCTGCGCCGTACCATGGTACCATGGTGTAACGGTACAGCAGTACGCGCATCCCCTTTCCCCCCGCCCCCC
>NW_014040906.1:1242794-1329865 GCF_000293215.1 Trichosporon asahii var. asahii CBS 2479
CGCCCGTAACGCGGAGGACGATCCCCCATGTCCCCCTCACTTCGAGTCGGCACACGACAAGCCCCGAAGTGCTGCGGAGGGCGCTGCAGATCGCCGGCGCGGCGAGCGCCGCTCACTCACTCCGTCATAACCCTCCACGCCTCCACCTTCGAATCAGGACCACCACGATAGCACGAGTCGAGCCGGCTGAGCCTGGCGCCGCTGGCGCGGCTGGCGCCGGTCACTCCGGGCGGCAAACGCAGCGGCGAATGAAACCAGCAGCAGCCGACAATGAGGCGGTGACGCAGTGAGCGCAGTGACGAGCGCCTCCGCCTTTGCCAAGAAGAAGGCAGATCTGTTCTGCGCCGCAGGCTGTCAAAACTGAGTTTGCAGAATTCTCCGAAGAATGTGGAGAGGCACCACTTGCAGTGCCGTCTGCCGGTGTTGCCGGATGCTGGACCGGCGGCCGGTACGCTGGGCTTGGCATCCTCTTCGAACGTTGAGTGCAAGTGGCGAGTGGCAAATGCATGGCCAGCACAGCTCCGTCTCGGCGATCAGCATGCACCGCCTCGCTGTCGCGCGCTGTCCAGGCCCGCCGAGAACGACGGTCGGCGATCTGGCAGTGTCAGCGTCAGCGCAGATGCCGGCGGTATCTCCCAGGGTCTGGGAGGGTCCGTGCCCGAGCCTGGCCACTGCAAGTTGCGTCGGCCCCGCCTGCGAGCCTGCCTGCCTGTGCTCCTCCGATTCGGACCTGCGCAAGCAGCCCCAGCGCGAGCGGAACGGCGAGCACCAGGAATGGGCCAGCCAGTCGGATTGCGATATCCGCCGAAGCATCAGATCTGCCCTCGTCCCCACTAACCCAAGCCGCAGGGAAGGGCCGGCGTGTGCTCGTGCCCTTCGTGCCCTCCACAGGATCACAGGATCGAGGAGGGGGGATTTGACGGTTTGTGTGCAGATTTTCAAGCCCCACTGTGTGCGTGCCAGTCCCACTCTACATCTGGCAGATCACACTGCATTGTGCCACTTTGCATCGACGATGGAACCCGATTCGGACTGCCTGTAGTTGCTGCGGAGCGTGTGGCGGCTCCGAGGTGGTCAGCTGACACACCGTCGCCTTTTGCACGATTAAGCGACGGACGGGCTAAGCGACGGATTACCATGAGTCGATGACCCCCAAGCATCCCCAGTACCCCGGGTCCCCCGGATCACATGACGGGCGATGCACCTTGCACCTTAGCGCCCAGCGACATGCCATGCGCCGTGCGCTCGGGCTCGTCAATGCCATGAGCCTTGATTGCGAGCGCGAGAGACGTGCAGACGTCGAGCTTCAGGGTAAAGACCTTACCCCAGAGCAATCGCAGGAATGAGGGAGGAGGCAGCCTAGGGTCGGCTCAGGACCGGCGACCCAGGATCGCACAGCAGGCAGATCTCCAACTTGCAATGCAAGCAGCGGTGGATGATTCCAGTTTCGATGCTTGTCAGAGAGTGGCTTGGATCATGTCCTCGATTAGCCGCAGCGGCAGCTCACACGATCTCCTCCGGTGCATCCGGTGCTCCGGCGCTATTCCTGCTTCCGGGGGTTCTGGAAGCGCCTCTCCGCATGTTCCGCAGCAGGACGCCACTCACACCGATTGCATCATTATGCAGCATCATTGCAGTGTCCCAGCTTACCCAGCTGTGAGCTGTGAAGCTGCTCACGGCGGATATGCTCGGCGTCAGGGAAGGACGCCAGCGCGCCGTGCCCCATACGCCAGTTACGCCAGATGCGCCAAGTACGCCTGCGTTATGACGAGGCGGCTCCTCGTTAAGGCTGCCTCGCAGCTGGCCGCTGACGCGCTGGGCAAAGTTGAGCCGATGGGCGGGCGCTAGGGCCGACGGATCGACGTTGCGCAGTGCTTTGTCACTCAGTCCCAGCCATCATCGACGAGTGAATGGGCAGCCGAGTGGGAGAGAGAGTGACATTGTGTGTGTGCGAGTCGAAATAGAAGTCTGGACCGGAAGTGGCTACTGAGCCATGGCGAATGCATGTGGGTTTGCAGAATTGGTGGCACTGGAAGAATCAGAAAGAGTAATCGACTAATTGGTGTGTGTGTAATCGAAGGGCTCAGAGGGACTAGGACGGGCGACTAGAACCCGTGCCCCCCGTGATTAGACGCCGGTTCCCCACTCTACCACAGCAGTCCAGACACCCAAGGGTCCCTCTCGGCCCTGGCCCCTTGCGCCTGACAGCCTCAAGCTGAAGCGCGGGCACGACCCGACCCCCGGCTTTTCCTTCCCGGGCTCCTAAGACTTATCGTTGCACGCATCGACCATTCCTCCTCCTCCTCACTACCACTCCTCCTCCTCTTCCACTTCACATCTCTTGTCTCGACTGCATACCTGAGAGCGACCACCGCAACCCACAAGTCCACCCACGGACACCACTCTCCCCTCTTCTCACATCCCACATCCCACGCCCACCACCACCACCGTCCCCACCGATCTCCAGCCCTCAACCATGCACCTAATCATCAACGCGTAGAACAGGCTGCACGCCGCCCCGACAAAGATCCCTCTCCACTTTCCACTCCTAGTTCAACACGTATCCGAGCCGCACCTTCCTCCACGCGGCCGCCTGCCTGTGCCCATCACCTGCCTGTCACCCGTCGACGCCATAGTCCGCGCCCGACCACCATTTCAGCAATACCCCGCTGCCCCTCCTCTCGTCCTCGACAGAGCTGCCCTGCAACCATGTCTCACGCTACTACCGCAGACGAGACACCCGCGTCTCAACCCTCCACGGGCGAGCCGACCGACCCGGACCCTTCTACCTCGTCGCGGTCTCCCTCTCGTGCATCCTCTCGCACCCAATCCAAGAATACTCCCCTCCTCACTCTCGCCCCGACCGGCCGCCAAACGCCACAGGACGAGGACATCCCTGCCATCTGGAACGGTTCGTTGATCAGCTGACCATGCCGCGAAGCGGCGTTGCGCTGGCCCCTCTTTTGTCGTGCTGATATCTCCACCAGTCATCTCCCGCGCGCAAGACGTCGTCAAGGACGCCGAGCGGCTCGAGAATCTCACGTGGAGGTGAGTTTGCAGACGGGCGCGCGCCGCCCTTGGGACGCGCCCTGCTCGCAACCTGCCCGCACCGGCTAGCTACAGCCTGTGTGTGCGACCGAGAGGTCGGCTGACTTTGTTCCACAGGCACTGGGGCAGACCACAGCGCCGCCGCAGGTCGAGTTCCATCGACACGGCGTCTTCTGCCAGTGTGCACACACCTCATGAGCCTGGGCCTATCCGTGACAAGAGTGCCGAGCGCCGCTCATTCGCCGGCACGCTGAAACTCTTGGTCGAGGACGACTCGAGCTTCAAGGACTGGGTTGGCAGCGCCAAGAGCCAGCAGCAGCAATCCAGCAACTCGCTTTCACCCTCTCGCTCCATTGCCGACTCTCACGGTACCTCGGATTCGCAGCGAACGCCGCACCCGCATCAGTTCGGTCTCGCCTTACCGCCAGAGACGCCGACCGCGGGCTCGCTTCAGTCTCAGCACTCGCCACACGCCGTCGGCGCGCTGACGCCTGTCCCGGATCTGGAGATCCGACTCGTCGAGCCGACTCCTGTGCCGAGCCGCGTTGGATCGCTCGGAGGTGTAGCTTCCGACCGCACCACTGCCACTCGCCCCGCGACGCAGCCCCAGGTTGCTGAAGTCGAGGAAGAGGACGCTGCCCGTGCCGCCGACGGCCAGAAACAGCCTCGGACCCGCAAGGGTAAGGGAGGCGGGTTCTTCATTCAGTCGTCACCCGGGAAGGCGAGCGAATCTGAGTCCCCAAAGTCACAACCGTCACCTGTCGTTGCACCGGTTACATCAACGAAGGCCCCGCCGGGTGGAACTGCTGGCCCCAGCCGTCCCACGCCACCGTCGGGAGAATCTGAATCCTCAAACGCTATTGTCATGAACAAGAAGAAGGACCCTCGTCGTGCGATCTCGATGGCGACCATGCACGGTCGCTTCCAGGGCGAGAAGCGCCGCGCCGCTCAAGCAATCGCCGCCCGTAACGCGGAGGACGATTCAACGACTGCGGCGGAAGACGACAACGATGACGAGTGGGAGGACGATGATGATGAAGACGACGATGACGGCTGGGAGGATGAAACGCCCAGCGATCCCAAGCCGGTTCAGGCTCAGCCCATGGTCCGCCAGACGAGCCGCGGCCTTCAGCTGCCGCCCATCCAACTGCCCGTTTCGGCTGCGACCAAGAAGCAGCGTCAGGCAGAGAAGGCGCGGCTGGAGGCTGAACGCGAAGCCCAACGTCAGAGGGAAATGTTCGCGAAACAGCAGATCTTTGGTCATCCTCAGGGCGGCGAAGGTCTGCTGACGCGCCAGTTCAAGACGGGCAAGAGCATGGTGGATCTGACCAAGGCGGGCGAGGAGCCCTCGGCGCCCCCAGGACTGCGACGAGCGCCGACCCACGCCAACTTTTCCACGATGGGCCAGTCGCCGACCGCGGGCCCGCCGAACCTGATGCGTTCCAAGTCGACGGCGGCAATGCCCGTCCAGACGGGTGTCAGCGTGACGTCCCGCCGGAGCCACAATTCCGGACACAGCGACGAGAAGCGCGGCCCCGAGGGCGTGGAAATGGAATCCTCGGATGAATCTGACGAGGACGACTACCTCGCGTCGACGGCCGTGGAGCGCAAGCTGAACCAGCTTGCGGCGAAGCGAGCCGCCAAGGACAGTGGCGCAAACAGCGTGCCGATCGTACCTAACGGCAGCGCTTCGGGACAGGCCCTGGACGAGAACGGGGTCGTCCGCCCGCTCTCCCCCACGACGCGACGGCGCACGATCATCATGCGCGAAATGTCGGAGAGCCTCCGAAGGAGTGAGTACTTTGGCCCGTGCGAGATGGTGAAACGTTTCACTGACCCCAACAGACATTATCCTGGAACGCGAAAAGTCCTCGGGCGGCGTGGGGCCGCATACCCGCCCGCCACCCTCGACGCACATGAGCCGGCTGCCGACGAGCAACTCTGCAGTCAACCTCGCCCAGTACCGTGACGGCAGGCATGGGCCGCCATTATCGCGGCACAACAGCAACTTCCAGCTCAGCACGGGCGGGGAGGAGCTGCGCGGCCCCGAGCTAGAGCGGCACAACAGCCACCCAGACCTAATCCAAACTCGGGGTCATTACGAGTATCCGCGCAACCCGGCCAGTTCCTCGGGCGGATCGCGGAGCACCTCCCCTCTGCAGCCAACAGCCTCCATCTCGCCCGAGACTTCGCGGAAGCGCGCCAACGTCCTCGGGGGCGGCTTCTTACGCCCCCTGACGCGGGCAACAGACGAGGCATCCAGCCACGCCCTGGGCCGGACGCAGAGCAGTCTCTCCATCAACGGAAGTCATGGCGGTCATGGGAGTGGATCGGGCAGCGAGCGCGCCGGCCCCGGCGTCCACGGCACGCAGCAGCGAAGCGTCACCCTCAATGGCCCCCCCGGGCGGCGCGGGAGCGACCGCAGCATCGCCTCCGCGACCGCCATGGTGAGGTCTAGCACGGAGGGGGACCAGAAGGAGATGGAGCGCGCGCGCGTACGCCGCGAGCTTGCGCGCCGCGACGATACGAGTTACAGGAGTCATGGGTGGTAGCGCGCGGAGCGGCGGAGCAGCGCCAGCTGCGACGCTGGCGACGCTCGGTACCACTACCCGCCATGGTGCCGCCCCGAGTAGCACGCATCCGAGCACCGTGGCACTCCGAGGCTCGAGGAGAGAGCGGAGCGAGAGAAGAAGAAGCGAAGGAAAGAAGAAAAACAGCAAGAATAAGCGCAAAGAAGTACCAGAAGTCCCATGGCGCGCGTACTCTGCCGCCACTCCCATATTCCCCCATCACACAGCAAACCACCACCACCCCACCACCACCACCGCACACCAACACACAATCCAACCAACCAGGCCAAGCAAACAATGTAAGGGTTTTCCTCTTTTTTTCAACTTCAATGAAAGATCCAACGCCACGTCTTCTTTCTTTCGTACTCTGTTGTGTCATGATGCTATGCAGTAATAGCTCCAATGGTCGAGCGACGCGCGAAGTGCGGAGCGGGGAGGGAGAGTGTCTTGGGCGAAGGAGTGCTCAGCGCGAGCCCATAGATCGTAGATCGAGTTCGCCACGAAGCTTAGGAGCAGAAGGGCAAGTGGTAACGAGGCGGGAGGGACCGGCGCTGAGCTTGCAGAAGTAGGAAAGAGTCCATATAACATTACAACGGCACACTGTCTATATCACTTCGCTTCGCTTCGCTTCGCTTCGCTTCGTTTGTCACTAGTTCTTCTCCGACACAGACACGACATAGTCCCGGACGGGGAGGAAGCGATGCTTGTGTTTGTTCAGGTACGGCCACGCGGGTCCGACGGCCTGGGCGTTAGCTCATGAAGATGCAGCTTCTCCCAGCTCCGTAACCGATCCGATGGCTCAAGGGGTGAGGCAGGTGGAGACCAACTCACGAGACAGAGCAGGACAAAGGCGACCGTGAAGATCTCGAGCGGGAGGAGGACGGTGTGTGTCGCGAACGAGACGAGGAAAGCGATGGCCTGTTGTGTGAAGCGGGGCGGAGTGAAGAGAGGGTGAGACACGTCGGAGCCGTGGATCGGTGGGAGCGGGGCGGTGCGGCGGCGTCGCAGTCGTCGTGGGCAGTGACCGAGCGAATAGGCCGTATATAAGAGCAACGTCCAGCCAAGGCGAGCATGGTCAGGCAATAACCACGCACAATCAGAGTGGCCGTTGATATTGACAAAGAGCAGGAACAACATCATCGACAGAGCAAGTTCGAGGAAGGAACGACATCAGCTCACGAAAGACACGACCAGAGCTGGACTTACCACGACAACAGCCAAGTAGACGTGGGTGTACGTCTCGAGCCGGCGCTGGGTGTACGGATCGATTCCTCCCTCGAGCGCGCGCTGGACCGAGGCGGGGAGGTATTCCATTTTGTTGTTGTGAGTTGGACGCAAGACGTAGCTACGCCGCCGCCTTCAAGATCGACACGATGAGGGTGGACAGGGACGTGGACTTGGCGGGCCGGTCCACGTGCGGTGTCACGTGACACAGTCGTGGGATTAAGGAAGGTGGGGCCACGAAGCTAATCTGGCATATTAGCCGGAATTAGCTTGCCGCTTGACTGCATTATGAGGAATGCTAAATGACCCACATAGGTTGATGTGCAGCGGCATGCAACCTGCGAGAGTGCGAAGAGGAAACCACACAGCTGCCTTGGAGCTCCGCTGGCACAGCTGAACGGCTAGTCCGAGGGATGCTGGCAATGCTCTGACAACGTTGGCTACCGCCCTGCCCACCCACGGAATGACTTCGATTCGCTGCCGCGGCGTCTTGAGTGGTGACCCCAATCGAGCTCCGGGGTCTGGGGTCGTCGTAGCCCTGCCGAATGCCTCGGAGGCCCGGCGACCCCGCACTCCGGCAGACCGGCAGAGCCAAACATCGACCCAGGGTGGCGACAGAGCTCGCGCCCATTGACCACTGACCATGAGTCATGACATCTCCAGTTGTTGACAGCAGGCTATGAGGGACGAGTGGGCTGCGACCTCGTGGCCCATTCCGCGTGGTAGCTAGTCACCCAGGCAGAGGAATGACAGCGCGGGGATTGCGCGGGGTTAGTCCATGCACTAGCTGCTAGTGCATGTTTGCAGTATTGGGACAAGCATATGGTAGGCCAGTAGCGTTGTGCATGTGTGTGTGTCTGTTCTCGAACTCGAGGAGGATGCTGCAAGAGACGACGGCAGCGATGACGATGATCTCAGTTATGACACAATGACGTGCAGCTGGCTAAAAATTAGAGAAGGGGTGACGTCACTGCGCGCCGTCTACATACCGGAACGAGCAACCCGGGACGAACAAAGGCCCAGGGGCCAGAGCCCTTTGGCCAACTGCAGACACGGAGATCAGACCAATGTCAGGATCAGAAGGGAACCAGGGGTCAGGCCCGATCTCCCCTCTCCTGCTCTCTGGCTGCTCGCTGCTAATGTTCGGACTGACCAACACCCATCATCATCATCATCGCCTGCAAAGTCCAGTCCATTCACTCCGGTCTCGTACCTCGTCCCAAAGCCTCTCCTTTCTTGCCCACTCCCCGAGCCACTGACCACCTGCTCCCCTCTCTTTTCTCTGCTCTCCGTCCATCCACTGAATTCCACCCCCGGTCATCCTGTAGTCGTCACCCACGACCCATCCCAACCCCCGACCACAACCGAAGTTAAATACCCAACTCCACCAGCTCGGCTTGCTCCCCTTTTCCCCTTTCTTCACCATTACCTCCGCAGCCTCCGCCATCGAACAAGCCGTCGAACTTGGCTTAGTGGGCCTCCTGACACGACCTGTTCTCAACGCTGTATACACCTCCACCTCCGACGTCCACGACCACCAACAACAGACAACCGACGACGACGACGACGAAGAAGAAACAGTCGTCTCTTCGCAGATAGCGAAGCACCCAGAACTCCACACTCAGCAGTCCCGCCGCTCTCTCCACCCCCAGCAGTACGAAGCAGACGGAATCGATATGGCGACCGCGACTCAGTCAAGACCGCAGGGTATGACGTCTTCAGCCCCGGACACGAAACGCTCCACCTCCGGCGGCGGCTACAACACGCCTGGCGGAACCCGCATCGACGGTCTACTCACCGACGGCGACAACAACAGCACCCGCTCCGGCGGCTACTTCACGCCCAGCCTCGGCAACAAGCTCGACGGCACCGACAATGACGGCTACTACAACGCCTCGGGCGGCAAGTCGACCCCGAACGGAGTCGACCGCCACAACTCGTCCCAGAACTATCAGAGCAACTCGTCTCAGAACTACCAGAACGGACACCACGACGACGACGGCTCGCTCTCCAAGGGTATCAACTCGATCGGCGCCAGCGGACCCAACGGCTACAACCGCTCGGCGTCGTACAGCTCCAACAAGCGCCCTGGGTGAGTTTCCGGTTGCCCCGCACACGTGCCCGCACGTAAATGTGGGATGGAGCGAAGGAAAACTGACCCCACAGAATGAACGAGCAGCCTTCTCGCTCGTACATCAAGAACCGTGACAGCGACAACCACCCCGGCACCGGTACCCCTCCCGGCAACCAGGGCAACACCACTGTTACCACAACCTTTGTCGAGTTTGACGACACGACTCCCAGCGTCACCGGCGGCCCCACGGCCACGACTGGCGCGACTGGCACGAGCACTCCAGGCACCACTGGCCACACTGGCAACACCGGTACCACGAGCAACATCGGCAACACTGGCACCACTGGCAACACCCGCACGACCGGCACCACTGGTACGAGCACTCCTGGCCAGCCGGGTACTGCTGGTGGCTTGGCCGTCCCGACGACTGGCCAGAGTGGCGCCAACACGCCCGGCGCTCGCAGCGGCCAGAGCTTCCAGAGCGGCACCGGTGTCATGAGCGGTCCTGCTGCTGGCGGCTTCTTCCCAACCGGCGCGAACGCCCGCGGCACGACTCCGACTCCCCAGACGCCCCAGGGCCAGGGCCTGAACAACTCGGTCAACGACAACTACGTCGACCGCCCGGGCAACCAGCTGCACCACGACGATGACGACGTTTTTGGTGTCAACAACGCTAACAATGCCAACAACACCACCAACAATGTCATCACCGGTACCAACGGCACCAGCGGCATCAGCAACCGCGACCTCGGCCCGCAGGAGACGCTTGGCAACGTGCAGAAGCGCCCTCAGCACCGCCACGCCAACAAGAGCCACGGATCGCAGTACATGATCGTTGAGAACTTCCCGCGCCAGGACTCGCGCGCGACCACCCCGCGCCCCGATTACACCGAGTCGGCCGCGCACTGGGACCCCGCCGCCGGCGCCGTTGTTGAGCGCAGCACGCCCCAACACGAGTACCCGCCTCACATTGACCACGACGACCACCATGACCAGCTCTCGCCCACTCAGGACCGCCGTGGCAGCCAGCACAATGGTCTCCGCAACGCTGGCGCCGCTGCCCTCGGGGCTGGTGCCGGTGCAGCTGCCGGGCAGCACTTCGCAAACCGCGACCAGCATGACCACCGCGACAACCAGCCGTACACTGACAGCCGCTACCATGACGACGGTTACGGTAACGACCGTAACTACGGCCCCAACGACCGCAGCTACGGCGGCAACGACCGCGGCGACACTCGTGGTGTCAACTTCCACGATGGCGCGGCCCCCGGCCAGCGCCTGCCCCAGACTGACGGCCGCGACTACAGCGACCGTCAGCGTCAGTCCCAGCTGCCTCAGCAGCGCTACCCTGACTCGCAGCAGTACCAGGACCAGGGCCGTGGCGGACCCACTGTCGCTGCCGTCGGCATCCCTGGCCAGAGTGGCCGTGACAACTACGACCAGGACCGCCGGTACGACTCGTACAACGACCAGTCGTCTCGCCCGCGCTCGCGCCAGACGAGCTTCCGCGACCGTGACGACTACCGCGACGTGCCTTCGCGCCAGCAGTCGCAGCGCGACACTCTGCCCAAGTCGCACAGCGACAGGAACAACCTGGCCGCGGCCGCCACTGGTGCCGGTATCGGCGCTGGTGTCGGCGCCGGCGTCGGCAGTGGTATGCGCCGTTCTGCCTCTGCGGGCTCTGGTCTGATCAGGGGTAACCGCGACCGTCGCGCTAGTGGCGGCGGCGGCTCGATCGGGCACGGTAGCATCAACCGCCCCTCGACCGCCGATGGATACAGGGACCGTGACCGTTTCCGCCGCGGCAACAACGGGTACGACGACCGCCTCCCGCCCGTCGAGGACTACGATGAGGACGACGAGGTTCGCGGCCTTGAGCCCGGCCAGATTGTCACGCCCTCGCGCCAGCGCGCCCTCCAGTCCTCGACTGGTCGTGGCGGCGGTGGTTCCGACTACGACAGTGCGTCGCAGCAGCCCCGCTCCCGCTCCGCCTTCGGCCACCGCCCCCAGCCCGGCGGCCAGAACGGCTACGACGAGTTTGGCGCCGAGGACGACGGCTACGGCCGTGCCCCTACGCGCGCTGGCACTGTCCGCTCCACCCGCTCGCGCCGTCCGGGCACCTCGATGTCTGGTGCGCCGCGTCGCGGCGCCTTCGGCCAGGGTGCTGCCCTCTCGACGGGCACGAACCCGCACGACGTTCTGTCCAGGCAGGACCTGCACGAGCGCTCGTCGCTCGCCGAGCGTGCGCTGAGCCCGAACGAGCTCAAGCGCCTGCAGGGCATGGAGAAGAAGGACGCGAAGCGTCTGACCAAGCTGATGAAGGAGGAGGAGCGTGCGCAGTCCAAGTCGCTGCACCAGGCAATTGCGGACATGAAGCGCTTGACCAAGCTGCAGAAGGAGGCGATTGCGGCCGAGTCCAAGTCGCAGCGCAACCTCGCCAAGTGGACGAGCCGCGAGCACAAGGCGCGCCTCCACTTCCTCAAGGAGAAGGAGCGGTACGAGGCCATCGAGGCCAAGCTGCGCAACGCCGAGAACGACTTTGAGGAGCGCCGCGACCACGCCTACGGCCTCACGGAGCAGGTCGCCGAGCGCAACCAGGAGATCGACGACATGCGCGCCCTCAAGGCCGCCGACGACCGTGAGCGCGCCATCAAGCGCACCACGCTTAAGCACCCAGGCCACGCCTAAGCTCCACGCCTAGTTTTACCTACGCTCTCCGACCATTAATCTTCGTCCCCCTATCTGAGTTCTCAAAAGTTACCACGCCCTACTCCTACCCTAGACCGAAACACGTAGTGATAGTGCAGCGTTTATAGTAGTGCGGCCTCTGAAGCTGTACGAGTAATTCCTAGTTATCGATTATTTTGCAATGATGAAGTCTTGTCTGAAGAAAAAGCTAGTTGCTAGCAAAACGCTCGAAATGCCACTGACAGAATAGGGGGAACACGTGGTCCTCGGCAGACTGGTGACGGAAATGCGAGCCGGGCGAATCCGAACCCGGGCGGACGAGTGAGTCGCCTGAGGGCAGCAACCGAAGCGGCGGATCGCGGCGGAGGCTGAGGCGGGCAGAGCCTCCGGAAATCTAAGTCGGTCGTTCCTCCACCTTTTGCCAGGCGAGCCCATATAACCGTTCTCTCCTCGTCTCCACACCTCTCCCAACACCTTTGCCATGTCCGGAGACGCCCAGAAGCCCAACTATGGCGACTTCCTGTCGCTCGAGGCGCGCACGCGCGCCCGGTCCGCCATCAAGCAGCTCCGGCCCTACTTTGAGATTCCGGGCATGATCTCGGTGAGTACGGAGACGAGACTGGGGGTTGGAAGAGGGGAAAGCTGAAGGGCCTTGGGAGCATAGCTGACTCCAGTTCGGTGGTGGGTACCCTCACCCTTCGACGTGGCCCGTGAACGGCATGACGCTCAGCGTGCCGTTTGCGGAGAAGAGCGTGTTCGTGCCGGGGTACGAGAGTGAGTCGATCTCCGGGTTCTTGTTCCGGGGAGCTGGGAGGCGGCCGCACGCGCCGCTTCCATGCTCCGCAACTCTGCGGCCGAGTCGAGGGCTTGATGCTGACAACAAGCGACGAGCGCGGACAAGCTCCACCCTCTGGAGGAGTATGTGAAGCCCGCGGCCGGCGAGCCGCTGGACCCGAACCTGGCCGTCGAGCTGCAGTACGGCAAGACGTACGGTGCGCCTCACCTCGTCGACTGGCTCACGGAGCACATCAAGCGGACGCACAACCCGCCAAACGACAACTGGGAAGTGCTCAACACGGCAGGCAACACGGACGGGTTCGACGGCCTGCTGCGCACCCTCTTTGAGCGCGGGGACAGCATGCTCGTCGAGGAATTCGCGTACCCGGGTTCCCTTGTTGCGGCGCAGACGCAGGGCGTGTCCTGCGTCGGCGTGCCGATGGACGGGGACGGCATCCTCGTGCCCGAGATGGACAAGATTCTGTCCGAGTGGGACGAGGGCAAGCGCAAGGCGCGCAAGCCCAAGGCCGTCCTCATGGTGCCCACCTGCAGCAACCCGACGGGATACACGATGCCGGCCGCGAGGAAGCGGGACCTCTACGCCGTCGCGCGCAAGCACAACATTCTCATCTTCGAGGACGACCCGTACTGCTTCCTCCAGATCCGCAAGTACGACGATGCCGGCAAGCTCCTCCCGATCGAGGAGACGTTCCTCTCCATGGACGTCGACGGACGCGTGCTCCGTCTCGACTCGTTCTCCAAGATTGTCGCCCCCGGCAGCCGTTGCGGATGGCTCACGGGTCCCCGCGAGATTGTCTCTGCCGTCATGCAGCGCTCCGAGGCGTCCACGCAGTGTCCCTCCGGCTTCACCGTCAGTGCCATCGCGGCCGTCGTGCGCGCCTGGGGCGGCCACGAAGGGTTCGAGCAGCGCTACCTCCCCCACATCTCCAAGGTGTACGAGGAGCGCGCGCGCGCCATGGTCTCCTTCTTCGAAAAGTACCTCCCCAAGGAGGCGGCCGAGTGGCCTGCCCCCTCCGGGGGCATGTTCATCTGGCTCCGCCTCCGTGTCGAGAACCATCCCAAGCGCGACGAGCTCAGTCCCGAGGACGTCGCCGAGCGCGCGTTCCAGAAGGCCGTCGAGAACAAGGTCCTCACCGTCCCGTCCAAGTTCTTCAAGGGCGAGGGGCTCCCGAACTGGACAAAGGAGCAGGAGCAGAAGCGCATCTTCCTCCGTATCTGCTACGCCACCCCGACGATTGAGCAGCTCGAGACCGGTGTCCAGCGTCTCGCCGAGGCGCTCAAGGCTGAGTGGGAGCTGTAGGGTGTAGTGATCATGGCGTAGATAAGTATAGGTAAATTGGCATGCACGATCGCTCTCCCGTCTGATTGCTCAAGACTATAATGATGCATCAAGTGTGTACACAAAGCGGGATCCTAATAATGCATGTTCTAGTACTGCACGACAAGCGTGCTTTTACTCGACAACCTCCTCCTCCTCGCCGAGGAGCTCCTCGGTCCACTCCTCGATCTTCTCCTCGTCCTCCTCCTTGGGCTGGGCCTTCTTGAGCTCCTTGCCGAGCTGCTTGCGGGCAGCAGCGAGGCGGGCGTTGTTGCGCTGGCGCCACGCGTCCCACTCGGCAATCTCGCGCTGGCGCTGGGCGAGCTTCTCGGCGCTGCCGCGGTTCTCCTCGGCGGCGTCGTCCTCGTCGAACTGGCGCGAGTACTCCTTGAGCTCGCGGCGGATCTTCTTCTGCTGCTCGCGCGACAGGAGCGTCTTCGGGCGCGGGCGCCACAGGAACTGCTTGAACTTGTCCTGCGTAGAGTGGTTGAGCAGCTGGCCAGAGAAGCTCCACAGGTTGTAGCCCGGCTCCGGGGTCGAGCGCCACGACGAGGCAGACGAGGCAAGGTAGCGTCCACTCGGGTCCCAGGCCATGTCGGTGATACCGTAGTGCTCGCCAGTGGCGAGGAGCTGGACGTTGGCTCCAGGCTCGGCAGACTCGCGCTTGGCGGCAGAGTCGTCGAGGGTGAAGTCGAGGTCCCAGAACTCAATGTCGAACTTGGTCGGCGAGCCCATCGTGGCGAGGACAATGTGGCGACCGCGAGGCGACCACATGAGGGTGTTGGCGACCTTGCCCTCGAGGTGCTTGATGGGGGTGAAGTCGCCCTTCTTGGGGTCGGGCTGGTAGAAGGAGACGGTGTACTTGACAACGGCACCCGGGACGTTCTGGCCAAAGTTGGGGTCGTTGGTCGAAACAATGGCGAAACGGTTTCCATTGGGCTCCCAAGCGAACGAGGGGACGTAGTCCTTGTGCTCGATGACCTCGACGGGGTAGTCCTTCTCGCGGAGACGGAAGAGCTCGAGGTTGCAGAAGGTAGCCTTCTTCGACTTGGCCTTGCGCGCGTGGCGGTCGACCTTGACGCAGAGGTAGTCGCCCTGGTTCTGCCAGTAGAACTTGCAGTCCGTGACGTTGAACAGGTTCTTCGAGCGGAGAATCTTACGGCTGGGGATGGCCATGAGGTTGACACGGGCGGGCTGGTTCTGAGCCTCAGGGGTCCAGTAAACAAGCATGCCCTCCTTGCGGGCAGCCCAGTCCTTCTCGCTCATGGGGCACCAGTCAAAGTCCTGGACACCCTCAATCTTGATCGACTTCTTGTCGAGGAGACCCATGCCCGGGAGCTCGTAGACCTGGATCGCGTTGCCGATCTGGCAACGGGCCACGTACTGGTCATCGGGCGAGAAGCGGAAGACGGGCCACGCCTGCTGGGGACGGGGCGCGTCGGGGTCCGAAGGGGGAGCGTCCGCGCGGAACGAACGGAGAGGACGAGCAGACTTGACGTCCCAAATGACGAACTGAGCGCCCTCGTCCTCAGGGCCAAAGGTCTCGCGGACAGCGGGGGCGGGGTGGTTCTCGACAACGAGGGGCTCGTCGGACCAGGTGACGAGGTAGTTCTCGCAGGGAGAGAACTGGACCATGCGAACACCGGGGTGGGTGAAACGGAGAACGTTGACACCGATAGGGCCATCGAGCTTGGGTCCAGACCAGAGAGCAACACCGACACGGTGAAGCGAGGCGAGGTAAGTACCGTTGGGGGACCACTGCAGGTAAAGCTCAGCCCACTTGGGGTTCTTGATGTTCTTGCCGTCCGAGTCCTTAACGGGGTCGGCGGTTCCGTTGCGGCTGTTCCACCAAAGGTTGACGTCCTGGTCACGGAAGGTAAGGTACTGGTCACGGCCAGCAGCGTCGCCGAGCCACGAACGGAGGTGGTCCTTCTCGACGTAGGGCTTCTCGCGCCAGCCGGTGGGGAGCTCACCCTCGCCGATGGGCATGTTGGCGAACTTCTCAATGTCACCGAAGCGGTTCACGTGGAGCTGGTTCTTGGAACCAAAGTTGACACCGTCAAGGGCACGGAGCGCGTGCTCGGCCTCCTGGGGGGTGGGGTAGGTCAAGAAAACGAAGCCCTTGTTCGATCCGTTCTCCCAGGGCATGTTGATGCGGTCCTCCTCAATGGGAGCACCAGCCTTGGCGATGACCTGGCGGAGACGGTCGAGAAGACGGGCGCGCTTGGCCTCGTCAACGGTCGGGAGGTTGTCGACAACGAGAACATTCTCAAAGCCCTGCTGGGTGTCGGGGGCGAACTGCTGCTCGATCTCGGCGTAGCCCTCGTCGAGCTCGGCCTGAATGTCGCGGCGCTCCTCTTCGCTGAATCCTGCTAGGTCGGCGTCGACCATTTTTAATTGTCTATAGGTGGTGTCTAGGTCTACCTGCAAGCGCCCTTTGCCTCTAAGACAATGACAGCGAAATCTCGCTGGCGATGGACGCGGTGCGGCCTTATCGCCGGGGAATAACCCCGTGTGGCACTCTGCTCTCAAGGCACCATCACTGTACAAGCCATGTTTGATGGAAATCTCTTGCACACAGCGTCCATGCTTCCATAATGCACATCGGGAGAATGACTATAATACACAGCTACTTGCGGGGGGGAGGGGCGGTTCTTGAGGGAAGTAGATTGAACAGATCGCCGGTCGGGCTATACTACAGGATCGGGAAGGGTGAAGGTGATGCTGCGGACTTCTGAATTCTTTGCCGGCTGAAAACAGTCGAACGGCGCGGTTGGACTTTGAAATTGGACATTTTCAGTGCATGGTAGGGCGAGGAATGGCCGACGTGGCCGACGTCTTGACCCAGTTCTTGACTGAACCGTTGCGGACTGCGTCCGAGCTGACATACTTATTCTCAGGCGGCGCCTGCGTGTCGACCGTCACGCCGAAGGCGGCCAAGGGCGAGGGGGACCGGCCGACCGGGCTGTCGCAGGGGGGTGTCGGGGTGGAAGAGGAATAGGTTTGCTGAGCCTGGTAGGGGACGTGAAGGCGGAGGGGCTCTGGCTGCTGGAGGGGCTGCTGCTGCTGCGGCTGCTGGGACTGCTGCTTGGTGATGCGCTTCTGCCTGAAGTCGTACAGCTTGGAGGATCCCTTCGCGTTAGCATCGCAGGAAACCAGTCATCTACCTTGAAGCGCGGGTGACCGAGGTAAGTCAGCAGGATCAGCTTGCACATGTAGTAGCGGGCTGGATCGTTAGCTGGTTTGTGAACCGGACCGTCGGTGCTCCTTACGAATTCTGTCAAGAACCCAGGTCGGCACACAACCCTCTACCGTCTGAAACAGGCCGAGCGCGACATAGAACGTGAGAAGATGCTTCACGTCCTCCTTCTCGTCCGTGAGAGCCCTGTACGAGTGGTACGTGGGGCGCACTGCAACGATGGCTGTAGTAGCCGGAGCCGCCAGCCCCAACAGATTGGCTGGGACAAAGGCGATGAATCTGAGAATGTCAGCTTGGCTGCACAGATCAGATGTCGGGGGCGAGCGATCTGGACCAGGGCCCAGGCAGCACGACCACGTCATACTGCCACGATGATGAGAACGATGGGGTCGCCGGCAGGCTTCCATGACACTCACAGCAGCAGACCCGCGAAGACGAGGAAGAGGCGATCGATGCCGGTGATACGCTCAGCGTCGACGACAGCCTCGGAGCGGCCGAGCAGGTCGCGAGCATTCTGGGCTTGCTTGGCACAAGCGTCGCTGGCGCGCACGGCCGTCGGGTGCTTGCGAAGCTTTCCGACTTGGCGGCGAGCGCTGTCCGCAGCCTCCTGCGCACGCTTGTACGCTGGGTGAGAACTGACGGACTTTCGCAGCACGTTCTTCGACGGTGGCGCTGTGCTCGCGTTGGAGTTGGACTTAGTGTTGGAGATGTCGAGCTTGCCGAGCTGAGGGGGAGGAAGCTGGGGAGCGAAGGAGGCGTCTGGAGTGGAAGGCGGCACCGCCGGTGTGCTGTGAGACCCAGGAGACGACATGATTGTTCGTATTGGGAATGTAGGTGAGGTGGAGAAAAGGGAAGGAAACGAAGAGGTGGACCGCGCTTAAGAAGGTCGGGAAACGGAAACGAGTGTGAGCTTGAGCGGCAAAAGTGAAGCGGTGGCGGCGGTGGTAGTTCGCTTGCGAGCGCGAGAGGCTGGGGATGCGATGGTGATGCAAGGCCGAGCTGCGTGCGAGTGTCTAGGACTCTTGTATGAGCGTGGGTGCGCGTTTGCGGCTGCCGAGTGTGTGTAACAGATAAGGGCGGCGCCTGGTCACGCATCCCACGCAGCCGCCTGAATCATCTGCACAGATCGTTGCGGAAGTACGCAGCAAGCAGCATGCACACCGCCAATGCATCATGCGTTGTGTGCTTTAACGTTCCTCAGATCACGCCGCATCACCCACTCACTCACACCCCGCCTCACGCATCGTATCGCTCCATTTTGTAACGCTCTAAAAGAATACATGGGACATGTTTAATCTGCGAACCAAACGTCCATCTAAGCGAGTCCAAGCTCGTACTTAACGACTTTAAGCCTTCTCCTCCTTAACCTCTTCCTTGACTGCAGGCTTGGCCTCGGTCTTGACCTGCTCCTCCTTGACAGCAACCTCCGGCTCGAAAGTGCCATTCTCCACCATCTCGATCTGGTGGTCAATCTCCCGAAGAACATCGTTCAGCTCCTTCTCATCGGGCTCGAACTGAAGACCGTCCACGATCGCCTGACGGGCCTCCTCTAGCCGGCCCATTCCCGCCAGAGCTCGAGCTCGCCTGGAAATGTTAGCAAGCTGCCGTGTCTGAACCCTTACCTGAAGTGGCCCTTGGTCCATGGACGCTTCAGAGCGATAACAGCGTCCGCGTCAGCCAGGGCGTTGGTGCTGGTGGTCAGTCAACGACAACACTGGCAGAACTTACAAGGCACCCGCAGCGGCAAAAGCAGCAGAGCGGTTGCAGAGGGCAATGGCAGTCTCGTCGCGCGAGATGGCCGCAAGCTCCCAAGGTGGCCGTGAGAGCGCCATGTCGGCTGATCGGGAGTAGTTCTGGATAGCACCAGGGATGTTTCCCTGCTTGAAAGCGTTCTGCTGGTTAGCTCCACGTAGGAAAGAGGGTCGAGACGCACGTTTCCGGCCTCCTTGGCCTGCTTGATAGCCTCCGCGCGATGAGGAGGCGGCTGCACCTGGGGAGGGGGAGGGATAGCCTCGGGGGGAGCGGACCGCATGAACTGGTGCATGTAGTTCAGAGGCGTAAAGTTGACAGAGCAGGTCTCACAGACGGGCGCCTTGTGCTCGGCACACACAACCATTTGCTGAGTCTGAGGGGGCTGGCTACCCGGAAGCGGGACGTCCACAAGCGTGAAAGGCACGTTGCGCGTCGGCAGAGAGTCGAGGAGTAGCTGCATTCGCTCGTCGATCTGGATGTTCATCTGAGGAGGGCCGCCGCCGCCGCCGCCAGGGGGTCCGCCCATTCCGGTGGTTTGCGGGCCATGGTCATGGTCGCAGCAACCGCCGCCGTGCGAGTGAGACATATCGAGGGAGGCTGAGTATGGGGTTGGGTTTCTGTGTAGAGGTGCGAGGATCGAGCAGTCGTGTGCGACAATAGGAAGTAGGCAGCCGATTCAGTCGAAGAGTCACAGTAGGAGGGCGAGGGGTGATGTTCTTGGTCAGCGCTGTTAATGTTGGAAGCACAAAAGTCGTGACCGTCCTCGGTGTCTCGTCGGTGGATGGACACAGTCGCTGACGCGACACACCTGATCAAGGTTTAAGTGGGTGGCATGCTTAAGATCACTGCCGCTTGTGGCAACTGATCCACTTTAATTGTGTAAACAAACGGGTGGAGTTCGTTACGTCTTCCCTCTCGTCTCTCCATCTCTTATTCACGCCATCCGCATCTTGCGCTTTCTCGTGCACGGCCAACAGCCATCCATCCGAGCAACATGTCGTAAGTGAACTGTCCCCCATGTTGTATGCTGGATTCGGTCACTGACGCATCGTTAGGCAGTTCTCCGGCTCATTGTTATCGAAGAGGAAAGCCGACCTCGTTGAAATCGCCGAGGCCTTGGGTATCACTGAGACCGAGGCCACCATGCCTGAGCTCCGCGATAAGATCCAGGGCTCGCTCAACGACAATGCTGAGCAGCTGAAGGACGACCCTCGGTTCTCTGGCCTGTACAAGGGCCGCGGTCGGTTCCAGTGCGTACGATCGCTCTGATTCCATTTGGAGTCAGACACACTGCGACTCAAGCATCCATCCCCAACTGACACCAAGAAGAACCTCGGAGTCCGACTCCCCTCAGCCCGAGGTCAAGACCCCCCGTCGCCCTCGCAAGTCGGTCAACAAGGCGGTCGCCAACTTGATGGACGCTGCGAACATTCCCCTCCCTGATAGCCCCATGTAAGTGCGCCATTGGACCCTGGAATGCGCCAATCTGACTAGCTCAGTACCAAGGAGAACATCACTGAGGTCGGAGAGAGGGCCCTCGATGCCGCGAACAAGGCTCTCTCCGTCGTCGACACCGACGCTGAGGAAGTTGCTGGCCGTTTGAAGCGTCTCTCGGGTCAGCTCGTCAAGGCCACCGAGAAGCAGCGCGGTGTTGCCGAGAAGTATATCCGTGAAGCTCGCGACGTAAGTGAAGCACTGAACTCTGGCTGACGTCCATCAGGTCTTCTCGCAGCCTCACGGCCTGCTCCTCGCTGCTCTGGCTCTCGAAGCCGCCTCTGTGTACAACCACGTTGCTCCTTTCGACCACCGTACCGTGAGTTACTGCCAATTGACGTTGCTAACGGGGCAGGTGAGCTTCCCTCCCTCGAGCGGACACTCTGGCAGCTTCTCTTCGCTGCTTAGCCACGCGTTCTTCTGGATGCCCAACCTCCAGTACACGTTCCGCATCCCCCGCTGGGACTCGTACCTCCCTAGCTCCGACCTCTGGCCTGCATTTGCGTGGTGGTGAGTTCTGAGAGCTGACCCGGTTTGCTAAGCCGCCAGGATTTTCGCGACTGTTCTTCCTCCCCTTGCGCTGTCGACTATCGTAAGCTTCGTGCCTCAGAAGGGCCAGCTCCGCCGTGGCACCCACACCACTCGCTACCAAGGTACGGTGAACCTTGCTCGATTCCCATATTAACGCCTAGCTGCCCACCCCCCGGAGCCCACTGTGGACCCCCTCACTTTTGCGCTTTTCCGCGCCGCCCTCCTCCTGGTCCCTCTCACTGGCGCCGCTCCTTCGTCGTTCAACGACGCAATGGAGGTGATTGGCAACGTGTATGCTCGTGCCCTTGGTGCCGGTCTCACGACTGCCCTCATCGTCGCGGAACGCCTGACCAACCACTAAGTCTTCCGCCTAAGCGGGACAGAAAGTGCGAAGCACCTATTTTCGTTTAGGCATCTACCCTGCTCGTGCCCTAATCTCTGTCTGTTCGTGAAAAACACTGTCCGTAGTAATTTTCTTGTTTTTTTTGACTTGCTCGAGAGCTCGGGGAGGCGGTTTTCCGTCAACCCCTGGAGCGTGTTTCTTGGAAGGTTTGAACACTTCTTGATTTCATATGTTGTGAAGTGCCTAGGACGCTGTTTGACGGTGCGACGAGGCACGTAAATGACATGTGCGATACCCGGAGGCAGGCCAGCAATGATGCACATAGGCACTAAGCGACGCAGCGGAAACGAACTTAGCCTACACAGCATGACTCTAGCAGGAGTGCCTCGTGTTGGAACATATGACGTTTGTGACGAGATTTCGGTCTGCTAAAGTTGGACAAGAAATCTGATGAGCCCTTGCAAGAGAAAGAGTGCGCGACGTCAATTTCCCAAGACGGGCAAGGAAGGGAAAAAGCTGTGTGGAAAGAAGGACGGACATCAGGAGATGAGCTAGATAAGGGACGCGACAACCTTCTTGGTCGGCCGACGATTCTGGTTGGTCTCGATAGAGATCAACAAGACGGGCTAGGTAGTTACGACCGCTCCCGTCAAGACGAAGGATGCTCCCACAGAGTTCGTCCAGGTAAGTTTTTCCCGTTTTTCCAGGATGCAGAGAGGTACGATGTGGGGAGTGAACAGTGTAGGAAGTGTCATTCCGGGCTGCATTGTCTGAAGATGAATGGGTTGATCGATGAGAGGGACTCGGTGAGGAGGATAGCGTTCCTTGGCTGTGGATTAGAAAAGGGACGTGGGTGGGATTAGAGTTTGGCTTCTGATTACGAAACGGACAGGGCGCGTGGATGAGGGTTGTGCCAGAAGGGTGGGATTGGTTCCGCGTTAGGGGGCTAGCGACCTGGACAGCTGGATGGTGGGACGGCGAGAGGTCAGGTGCACCTGTGGGCTGGACCTGGCTGGCTGGGTTGTTTGGTGGAACGGTGCAGGCTCGCGTGTCCAGGAGAGTGAGCGCGTCCCTTGCGACATTGCCCTCCCCTGCGCACAGCGCTCAACGCGCCCATGCAAAGCGGTTCCACCACATCTGCTGCAGTGCCCTATGTCTCGAGCTGTCCTAGATCATCACGCCTGCCCTGCCCGGCCTCGTTGTATGCAGTGCATGTTGGTCTCGCGAGCGGGTACGGGCGATCGAGTGTGCCGTCTCTAGTCTGCAGTATCGACTGAGACTGAAGCAAGGCTACCTGGTGATGGTCGCCCTGGACGCCTGCGCCTGTCGCACGTCGCACCCTGCACACCCAGCCCTGCTCGCCTGCTCGCCCTGGGCTGCCAGCCCTACCGCTCATACGCAGACGGCCCTGTCCCTCGTCTCTCTGCATGCTCTGCTTGCTCTGCTGCATGGCTTGGCTTACCAGCGTACCAGCGTACCCACCTAGCGCCTCCCGTCGCCGTACAGAGCCGTAGACGTCCACCCCTGCACCCTCACCCACCGCACCATCGATCCGTGTCCGTGACCTCCTCCTACCACTCTGTTCTCCGATCCCATTAACCATCCTCCAACATTCGCATAACCACGTCTCCTGATCGACCATCACTCTCCTCTACATCCATCTCATTCGCATACGCATTCGCATTCATACCCCATTCGCGCGCAACCCCCGCTATCGCCAACGCGCCTGATCCGACTTCCAGTATCCATTCCACCTTGACCCACCACCCTACACGCGCCTGTCCACCTCCCTTTCGCCCTCACCCACCTCGCGCGCGCGCATCACTCCGACACAGCAGCTCGACTCCCAGCCATCGACGACACGCTCTCCTCCTTCTCTCTCCGTCCTCCTTCGATGTCCTGCCATCTCCGCCTCTAGTCCTGCGCCGAGCGGCAATGGCATGATCGGCATGAACGGCATCTGGAACATCGACAGCGCCCTCGCGCTCAACCAGTTCCCAAGCGTCGAGGACCGCGTCGCCCTGTCCACGAATCAGTGGGCAGACGACCTCAGAGGTATCTACAACAATGCCCGCGATAGGTTCTCAGACGTCGCTTGGGAAACGGACACGGGCGAAAGGATATTTGCACATAAAGGTGCGTGTTGCCCGGCAATGACTGACGGGTCTGGGTTTGCGATCGCGGCCCGCGTTCAGACGACCATCCGCGTGCGCGCGCGCGAAAGAACAAGTGCGGCAACCCCCACTCTGCTCGTCGCCCATGCCTGCCCAACGTAGGCATGAATGCGAGCAGGTGTGGACTGTGCGCGCAATCTTCTCTTGCCCTCCTTGGACGGAATGCTGACCCCCCATCACAGCTGTCGTCTACGTTCGAGCACCAAGTAAGCGCACCCCCGCTTTACGCGAGCTGACCATGTGCACAGAAGCATTCAAGGACCGATACTTCCTATTTTTACAGAACAGTCAAAACCGAGCAGGCAGGTCACAGACGTCACTTGCCATCGCGCGGTCACCCTCACCCTCACCATTCTCCACCACCCCTCCATTTCCGAACGGGACATCAGTACGCAACACACCTTCCCCCTCCTACCTCGCAGCAGCACGCAGCAGCAGTCTCTCCGTCGACACGATCGAAAGCGATGGGACACTACGCGCCCCAACCCTTAACACTGGTGGCGATGGGATTCTCAAGCTCGGTCAGGACGATCCCCCCGAGATGTTTAGAGCACAGCTTGAATGGCTCTACACAGGCGAGGGGTTCGGAGACGTCGTCGAGTGGATCAGCGGAGACGGCGCTGCCGGTCCAGGCGGCGCCGGCAATCTTCGCGACTCATTAGGGCGAAGAGGCAACCTCGCAGAGCGAAGAGACAAGCTGGGAAACGACCTCACCTACATGTGGACCAGCAAGCTCTACTGCGACGTGCGGATACACCTCGACGCTCCCGAGAGCGACGGATACGGGTCAGACACGTCGGGAGACTCTGACGACTCTCTCGCCGAGACCGTGATCTTCACTGCCCACAGATTCATGCTCGTATCCCGATCACCATATTTTGCGTCGGTCCTCCTCAATCCTTCCTCCTTCCGACCAGCAACCGCCGACGTTCACCTTCCTACCCCTCCTTTCACCCCAGCAGCCCTCCACTTCTGTCTTGGCTGGATCTACGCAGGCCACCTCGACTTCTCCAACCGCTCCTTCGACCTCTCTACCGCCCTTCAGATTCACCGCGCCGCGGCTTACCTGCAACTGGACTCGCTCGTCTCAGAAGTGGAATCGCGGCTCGTGTACGACTTCTGTGATAACATGGACTGGGACCGGTGTCATTGCCGACGATGTCTCAGCCGTGTTCCTCGCGTGTGGCGTTTTACTTGCGCACCGGACGTCGGCGCGCTCGACTTGCACAAGCGCGCACGCCGCTTCATGATCGCAGGATGGACTGAAGCTTGGGGACGAGAAGTCGGATCAGCAGACAAGAAGGACCGAGACGACCTGGTGAGAGATCTCGCCAGAACCTTGACGCCGGGGAGCGTCATCTCCGTGTTTCGAGGCGTGGCGCGACTACGCCGTCGCATGAGCCAGGCCATTCGATCCAAGGGTCCCGACGCCGCGGGCTGGACGGACGCCGTCGGAGAGATGGTCGAGCAGACTGAGAAGCGCGCGCGCGATCTCATCGCTACCCACTTTGTCGCCGTGTGCGAGAGCAAGGAGCTCTGGGATGCGCTGAACGGCGTCGGCATGAACGAGGACGCTCTCGACGCCGTGCTCGCCGAAATGGTCGAGATTGCGGGTCGCCCAACGACATCAGTGGAAGCGCCACGCATGTACCAGACCATCGTCTCGTCGCTCCTCCTCAAGGTCAACCCCGATACCTTGCAGCCCATGCTCAGGACAGGGTCACAAGCACGACATAAGGTTGAGCAGACGAAAGAAGGCGTTTTGTCTCACATCCGACGGCGCTGGATGGGCATTAAGGACGCTGCGGGATTCGTCGGTTTGGAGCCCTGGTCGCTCAAGGAAATCAGCGACGAGTTGGATTTACCGATGGACGATCTCCTAGGGGTAGCATTTCCACGCTCCAGCGCCGGCTTTCCGCGCACAGCGTCCACTGCTGCTGGACTCGCAGAATCGAACAGCTCGACAGGAGGGTCCCGTGCAGCGTCACGTGCAGACCGTCAATCTCGATCGTCCGTCGACCATGCTTCTGAGATCTCGTCGGGCAGTCAGACGAGCCAGGGGCCAGGACATGCGAACCGAGCGTCCGTGTCGACCCTCCGAGGCGTCGAGACGCCAGAGCCATCAGAGCGCAATGGTCTCCGCCGACTTCGACTTTCCAGTTCAGCATCCAGTGCGTCTGTCACATCGTCGCGAGCAGCTTCAAGGGCAGCTGCAGCGTCGCAGTCTAGTCGACAGACACCAACTTCGTCCGGCCCGACTCCTCGCAGCCCTACAGCCGCATCGAAAACCCTCGTTGTTTCCGTCGGATCGCGCAACCGTGTATCTCCTTCTCTGGGCAGCCCCAACAGCCCCACACCGACCGTTATGAGCGGACCGCCGCGACCACTCCTCACCGGCAAGCGGCCAGTTTCCAAGCTGAAGAGCGACAATGAGAAGACTGGCGACTCCCCATCCCCGCGAGCCGGCCCTTCCACGTTACGACACCAGTCGTCGATGAGCTCCGTGCGATCTACGCCTTCCGCTAAGACTCCGACAGCCGCCAGAACCCCTACCACTAGGGCTGCCGTTTCAAGTAGGACCGCGACGTCCAGCAACGCGTCGGCCAAATCGACAGCACGACCCACTCCTGCGAACAAGTCGCCCACAAAAGCAGTCAGCAAATCACCGACGAAAGCTGCGTCTTCGAGTCGGCCGTCGCTGTCGTCAACGCGGCCAAGTGCTCGTCTTAGAACAGTTTCGACACCAAATGCCGCGGCCGCCGGGGCAAAGACAGCAACGCCGAACACACGCCCGATCAGCCACTCTCGCACATCGTCTGTTGCAAGCGCGTCCACGGCATCGTCAGCTGCGAGGGCGGCCGCTACGGTTCCCGCCTCGCATTCACGAACGTCCTCGGTCAGCTCCTCAACGGCCGTGAGACCCATGACAGCGGCGCGCCCCTCGCGTGCGTCTTCGACTGCGAGCGTGTCGGCTCGACCGGCGCCAGGACGAGCCACCACTGGGTCTTCCTCCAGCTCCGCGACGCATTCCCGCAACGCCTCGGTGACGAGCGCCGCCAGCAGCGCGAGGACACCGCTCACAGGCGGACCGCCAGCACGACTAACGAGGGATAGTGCCCACTCGCGAAACGGTTCGCTAGCAAGTCTCCGCAGCTTCAAGAGCGCCAAGTCGACCGAATCGGCAACAGCTACGCCCAAGCCCGCGCCGAGATCT
Source organism: Trichosporon asahii var. asahii CBS 2479 (assembly GCF_000293215.1). Taxonomy (NCBI): domain Eukaryota; kingdom Fungi; phylum Basidiomycota; class Tremellomycetes; order Trichosporonales; family Trichosporonaceae; genus Trichosporon; species Trichosporon asahii. The sequence continues at coordinate 1,269,222 of NW_014040906.1, forward strand.
GGTATGACGAAGAGTGCCTCCATGATGAGTGTGCGAAGTACGCGGTCTACCACGAAGCCGGCGGAAACGCCCAAGCCAGCGACATCTCGAGCGAGCACCGGATCTACAGCGCCCTCTTCCGAACTGAAAACGTTCCGCACTAGATCAGTGTCCATGGCGAATCTCAAGACGACGACCCCCACGCCGCGGTCGAGTTTGCCACCTTCCACCACCTCGAAGACTCCGGCGGCGACCCCGAAGCCTGGAACCAGCACTCTTCGACCGCGCCCGTCAACTGCGAGTAGTACTCGGGTGCGCACGAATTCGACAGCCTCCTCGACGGCGACCGGCACAGGAACGAGGGTTCGCCCGCGCACCTCATCGCTGGCGAGTACGCGGTCCCACGCTACGATTGCCGAGGACCCCGACCAACCGCCCTTACCAGGTGATGCCAAGGACAACGTCCGTGCGACGCGAACTCGAACCATGTCGATGGCAAGCGCGGCCTCTCGAGCCTCGACGTCAACGGCGGCGTCTGGAGTGGAGGAAACCACGCCTGCGACGAAGACTGTCCGACCCCGCGCCTCCTTAACGGCCGCAACGCCAACACCTGCTGCCCGAGGAAAGGCTGCTCAACCCTCAACGACGTTGGCGCCCCTCACGCCTACGGATGCTGGTTCCGGCAAGATGGCGCGCGACCAGGCGACCCCGAAGGCCGCCGCGAAGCCCTCTGCTCCCAGTAAGGCTGGGACACTGCGGCCGTCGACGTCTTCGAGGAACATCAGTCGTAGTGTGTCTGAGTCCACTCTCAAACCGTCCAACTCTGCCAGGTCGTTGTCGAGCAAGACGAGCCGCGATTCTGGTGCGGTGACCCCGAAGGCTTCAAACGCGAAGGCGTCATTAGAGCCGGCGACACCGACAGCGCCCAAACAGCGCTCGGTCTCGGCCAAGGTTGCCACTCCTAACGCGAGTGGCACCCCGCGACGCAGCACTTCTGGTCTCTTCCCCGCGACGGCCGGTACGCCTCGCCAGCGTGCTGTCTCTGCAGGCGCGTCTCTGTGGAAGCGCGCCACGCCCGTGCCGCCCAAGGTTGCTGGTGTTGTCGGTCAGGACAACACGTCTCCCAGGACTAGCATGAGCCCGAGGGCCAGTAACTCGCCGTCAGCGAGCACGGTCAGTGGCCTTAAGAGCGCCAGCCGGGGCAGATTACGCTCGTCTTCTGGCTCGACGGAGGGACCGTCTGAGGCTATCACCCCCAGGATGTCCGCGTCCGTGGAGCCCATCATCGCCCAGGAGCAGGAGGATGCCGCCTGCGCTCCTCCCTTGCAAAACGAGCCGTCACCCGATTCCAAGTCTGAACGGCCGCCCAGCGTGCTCCTGCACCGCCCCGAATCACTAGTCGTCCCGGAGGAGCCGCAAGAGGAGGAGGAGCGGGAAGATAAGCCCGAGGAGCGCAATGAGGTTACGACACCGGAGACCGAGCCGCCGTCTGGTGTAACGGTTACTCTGAATGACGAGCCCGATGAGTTGGACCCTCGAGTCACTCCGCGCGCTACCCGCGCTGAGCGGGCGCGAGCCACGTCGGAGAGCACGACGCCGACGTCGGCCCAGTACCCGCCAGCAGTCTTTGGCGTCCCGCACCGCTCGGCGTCCAGCCCTGTCTCGGCCATCAGCGATCAGCCCATTCGGCCCATCATCCCTCCGCGCACCGCCTCGATCACGGTCTCAGTCACGGATGACGAGTCTGACACGCGCTCGCGATCGGGTTCCGGCTCTGCGCCCCTTCCAATCCCCGGCGCTAGCATGCTGTCCGATGAGCCTGTACCGACGAATCTCCCTCCTCCGAGCGCCTACACGACCCCGAAGGTGCCTCCGACCCCGCCGATCGCCTCGTTCTCGCTCCCGAACACTCCGCCGGTGCGACCGACTTCGCTGGCCGCGAGCCCCATGTCGGCTGCAAGCTTACACAGTGTTCTGTCGACGGCGCATGGTAGCCCAGCGGGTAGTGTCCGCTCGCACACCTCGCCGTATCGCCCGCATCCTGCGCACGCGTTTGACCCGCCCCCGCGTGAGCGCCCTGCTCCTGTGCCCGTCGCCGTGACCCCGCCCAAGATCGAGGTCACGGACGAGAACGTGCCGTTTAGCGGACGGGGTGTGAGCCTGCACGTCGGCATTCCGTGCATCGTGGCCCTGACTAGCCGACGCGCCCGTTTCCGCGCCAACGCAAAGTATCTCGGCACGCTGCAGGACACGAAGGGCCAGTGGGTCGGCATCGAGGTCGAGGACCTGGACCGATTCGGGATCGAGACTCTCCCGACCGGTGCGCGCAACGGCGTGCGCTACTTCCACTTCACGGTGCCGAGCACCCCGGCGCCGGGTCCAGAGGCGCGACAGGCGCGCGAGATGCGCCTCAGACGTATCGGTAGCATCGCAGACAGTCTGCCTAGAAGGCGGCTCGGTGCCTTGGGTCTCAGCAACCCTAGCACGAGAAGTGCGAGCCCCTTTGGTGGCAGCAGTTACGCCGCCGAGTGGGTCGCGCCCGAGAAGCCGCGCGCGCTCTTCGTCCGGCCAGAAGAGGTGCTGTTCGTCATGGGCGCGGATCCATAGTAGGCCACTGCCCCGTGAGCAGCGGCAGCCCATCGGCGGAGGTGGGCGTGAGCCGACGCATGCTCGCTACGAGCTAAATGTTCACGACACCCCAGCCCACCATCTCGTCGACTCCCTCGGCAGTAGACACCGTCCGCGGCGGCCCGATCAGCCGTCCCCTTACTTTCCTCAATCATCTCTCACCCAACTCTCCTTCGCTTCGCCCACCCGCGACGTCGACGTACGGCTCGCGCGGACCAAGAAGCGAAACCGACAGCATTCTACATCTGCCACCTGGCTCTGCCCACTCACGGCCCAGCTACACCAGAGCAGCCCAGCACGGCCACGCACAACGGTATCAGCACATTCATTCGCCCACCCACGAACAGACTCTCATTAGAACACGTAAAAGGTTAACTTTGTATATCTTGCATACTATACCGTTGTTTGATTTCTTAATGCATTGTGACTTTTAGTACGCACCGGCGTGGCCTCATCTCGGGTCCGACACCTCGAACGCGACTCGAAGCAGAGCTGAGCATGTGCTGACCGATGCGGTGTGTACGCGATGTTGCACGAGTGCGACCCACTTGCACATGAATCGTTCCTCGACGCAGGGAGTGAGTGACGTAGGGTTCAGGCCAGGAAGCAGGGCCGGATTCGGATATACAGTGAGTGGTGCCATGTGGACCGCTCGATTTAGCTTTCGGATGTTGCCGATCGGTGAGGTCGCCGTGCCGTGCGTCAGTGAGCAGTGGAAGCCCCAGACGCGATCCCAACATGGGGCCGCCGGGGTGCCGGGGATGCTCGTCGGACCAAGACCCAGCGGCACCCAGAGGAGCCAGACGATTACGACCTACCTTCCCTCTTCCTTTCATCCTTCTCCTTCTCTCCATCGCCGCATCCACACTTGCCCACGATGCGTCTCACCGCTGCAGCTCTCCCTGCGCTCCTGCCTCTGGCGTCGGCCTTCATCCTCCCTGGCCCCGAGGACGCATTCAACCTCGCCTCCGACTTCCTCGGCCACAACGAGGTCCCCGACACGGTCCTCTCGCCCGCTAGCGATGTCACTCTCTCGTCGATCGGCTCCGAGGAGTTCTTCACCATCACCCACGCCGACCATCCCGTGAGTAAAGGGCAAGCTGGCAAGCTCCCAAAGGAGCGATAAGCTGATAAGCCAGAACCACAAGGTGCGCATCAAGCAGACGGACGGATGGTGCGACCCCGACGTGCGCTCGTGGACGGGCTACCTGGACGTGACGGACGACAAGTCGCTGTTCTTCTACTTCTTCGAGTCGCGCAACAAGCCCAAGGAGGACCCCGTCCTGATGTGGATCAACGGTGGCCCCGGATGCTCTTCCTCGATGGGCCTCTTCATGGAGCTCGGCCCCTGCGCGGTCGCGGACGGCGAGCCCAAGTCTGTCAACGACACAAAGGTCAACCCCTGGTCGTGGAACAAGGAGGCCAACGTCTTCTTCCTCGACGAGCCTGTCGGTGTTGGATTCTCGACCTTCCGCCATGGTCAGATGGTCGACACTGCCGAGAAGGCTGGCCAGGACGTTGCCGCTTTCGTTGAGATTGTAAGCCCAGACAAGTTGGGTAGAGCTAACGGCAGTTCTTCGACACGTTCAAGGAGTTCCAGGGCCGCGACTTCCACATGGCCGGCGAGTCTTATGGCGGTCGTTACCTCCCCGTCTTTGCGTCTGCCGTCCACGACAACAACGCCAAGCTCGTCGCTAAGAAGAAGACCCCCGTCAACCTCAAGTCTGTCATGATTGGCAATGGTATCACCTCGTTCTGTAAGTGACATCTAGCTGAGGAGAGCTGACCGCAAGATGCTACGACCGAGTCTTACTTTGACTACGTAAGTATCAAGCTGACACAGTTCGCACAGCTAACATCAGCAATGCACGATCAACGCCGACCTGAACCACACCGTCCAGGACATTGGCACCTGCGTCGAGCTCGCTGAGAGCATCCCCCGCTGCCACAAGATGGCCAAGAAGTCCTGCATCGACTCGCACGACTACACCGACTGCTCGATCGCCATGAGCTACTGCATGATTGCCCTCGAGGGCAGCTTCCTCCGCGCCGGTGTCAACCCCTACGATGTCTCCAAGAAGTGCACCCAGCAGGAGCTCCAGGACTTCCTCTGCTACCCCGAGACGTAAGCTGGGATGCCGTCGAGTGAGCTGACCATCTCAGCAAGCGTATTAACAAGTACCTCGACCTCCCCGAGGTCCGCAAGAAGCTCGGTGTTGACAAGAGCGTCGGCGACTTTGCCTCGTGCAACGGCCAGGTCGGTGCTGCCTTCAACCACGCCCTCGACAACACGGGCCAGACCTGGCTTTACGTCACCCAGCTTCTCGAGCGCGGCGTTCGTGTCCTCAACTACGCCGGAACCCTCGACTTTAGTAAGTTGTGCTGCATCGCAAGTAACTAACCCCAGTCTGCAACCACATTGGCAATGAGATGTGGATGGAGGCGCTCCAGTGGACCGGAAAGGAGGGCTTCAACGAGGCCAAGCTCAAGGACTGGAAGGTCAACGACAAGGTCGCGGGCAAGTTCAAGACGTACAAGAACCTCTCGCTCCTCAAGGTCTACGGCGCCGGCCACATGGTGCCCACAGACCAGCCCGAGAACGCGTACGTCATGCTCAAGAGCTGGCTCGACGCGGGCAAGATTGAGTCGGAGTAAGCTACTGTGTACTTATCTTGAAGCCTAGACACATCTTGAAGTCAAAGAATGAAGAATCCTGCGTAGTGTTAGAACTGGGATTTTCGAGTAGCACATCCATCCTCGTCTCTATGCACTGTTGCAGTCACCTCTACGTCCTTCCTCGCGACTAACCTCTCGGCCTCCAGCAAATGTTGCCACCTATGTTGTTTATCCGAAAAGGTTCCGCACGGCGATCGATTTCGTCACTGGCAATCGTTCTGCGAACTTCGGTCATGGCAGCGAGGTTTAAGTCGCAACAACTCCTCAAATCACCCGGCCGAACAATGTCAGAAGGCTTCCCGTCATTGACGCACGAGCGGCGCGCCTTTCCGCTCCCGACCATCTCCGAGGACACGCTGCAATATGCGCTGCACCTGCCCCCCGTCCCCTCTTCCGAGTCGGCAGCCGACAGCTCCGCCGACGCAACCGCGCTCGCGACGCTGATCACGTCCGAAGTGGAGTCTGCTCTCCCCACCCCCTGGCTGTGGAACAAGGATCCTTGGGAGCTCAAAGTCGTCCCTTCTGGGAGTACCACGGCACAAGCCCCCTCCAAGCTCGAGGGGCGGATGCGCGTCGGCGACGCAGTGGACGACGAGTGGCTCGTCGTCTGGCTCCTGCGTCAAATCTCAGAACGTCACCCAACCCTAGCAATCAGCATTCGGGACAATGACGGCGAGTTCCTCCTGATTGAGGCGGCGCACGCGCTGCCCGCCTGGGTCGCGCCCGAGAACGCAGACAACAGACTCTGGCTCATGGGCGGGTCGTGGTATCTCCTCCCACTCAGTGTGAAGAGCAAGAATCCCCCGAAACAGCTCCAGGACGCCGACTATGATGAGACCGGCCGCGCGGTCGATCCAGAAGCATATCTCTCCGAGGACGATGCCTTGGCTGCCCTCCGCGCAAACCCGGAGCAGTACAAGGTCCCCGAGGGCGTCTCCGCTGCCATCGACGGGCGGATATCGAGGTGAGCTTGGCCGTGGTCTTCCGAGCTGACAAACAAGATACCCCGCCGCGCTCAAGACGCACCAGCACCGCGCGCGCGCCTATGTGCCCGTCGAGATCGCGCGGACGCTGTACGCCGACCCCTCCCTGATCCAGAAGGCAGTCGAGGCATTCTACGTCCGAGACCCCGCCCAGCTACGGAGCGCGAGCCGCATGTCCCGCTTCCCGCCCGGGAACGCCGTGCTCACGAGCATACCGATGACGCGGCCCGCCTACGCCCAGCTGGCGGGGCAGGTGTGGCACCCGCCCCGCGCGTTCGGGGCCGAGTGGCACGTCCCCGAGTCCGAGGGGCGGGACGAAGCGCGCTGGCGCGATATTGGCGCCAAGGTCGCCACGGGCTTCGAGATCATGTACAAGGAGGGCGGGCGGGGGCGGACTGGCGACACATCTGCCGCGGACCCTGCGGCTCTGGCGAATGATCCAGAGTACAGGCGCTACCTGTCTGATCTCCAAAAGGCGGGCTTCTTCGGCGATGAGCGCGAAGGTAGCGCACACTGGCAGGAGCGCGAAAGGCAGGCGGCACAGGGCTGGGTCGACGCCCGCAGCGCCGACACGCAGCAGGCGCGTCCCTCGTTTGCGGCGCTCGTCGACGCCGCCCTCGCCAAGACGGAACACACCGATCCGGCTGCATACGAGGTCAACAAGGTCGATGCGGACAAGGAGGACGACGACGCCTGGCTCGCCGTCGACCCGCACGAACTCGACGCGCTCATGGCCAAGGCGGCCGGCGGGAGCTCGAGCAACCAGGCCAAAGTAGGCGAGGAGGACGGCAAGGCGCTCGCGGACCTTGCGAGCAAGATGGAGGCGTTTGTCGGCGGGCAGGGCGATCTGGGCGGAGCCAGATTTGCAGAGTAGGTGTATTTTCCGTCTAGCTAGGTTGATCCTGTGTTCCAGCTGACAACAGCGAACTCGACGACGAGGACATGGACTCGTCCGACTCGGACGACGAGAAGCCGAAGCAACCTGAGTCTGAGCCCGAGCTCACAGACCGGCAGAGACAGGAACGGCTCGCTGCGCTCGTGCAGCCGCTGGACGCGAGCGAGTGGGGCCAGCGCACGCAGTCCCAGCCCGACATCGATATCGACATGGACGGTCCCGGACTCGTGGCGGGCTCAAAGGCGGGTGACGCCATGCTGCCGTCCTCCATGCGGCCGCCGCGTTTCGCGAAGCAAGAGTACGACGGCGTCATCTCCGAATCGTCTGACGAGGACGACGACGATGACAACAACCTGGGCCCCGAGAACAGTATCGGCCGCAAAGTACTCGGCATGAAGTGGGGCGATGGCGCGCCGCGCTCGCGTCCTGACGAGGGACCCAAAGAAGCCACGATAGAGGAGATCCCCTCGGACGAAGACGAGGAGGATCGGCAGAGGAAGAAGGCCCTCGAGCTCGGCGACATTGACGAGGAGATGAACCGGCGTGTCTGGGGCGGCGGTGGGGGCGGCGACACGCCCGAAAAGCCCAAGAAGGAGGACGAGGGCGACGTCAACATGGGCGACGAGGAGAATGACTTTCTCGAGTTCTCGCGCAAGGCACTCGGGCTCAGTGATGAGCAGTGGGCCGACATTCTCAAGGAGCGCAGGGACCGCGGCGCGTACGTGCCCTCGCCTGGGGCTAAGAAGGCCGCTGGACCCGTGCCGCCCCCACAGGCACCTGCCGCGCCGCAGGGAGAGCCGAACCAGGCGCTCAACTCGTTCGAGACCATGATGAAGGCCATGGAGGACGAACTCGCTCGGCATAACCAGGGCAAGGACGAGACGATGGCTGAAGAGCCTGTCGCGCCCCGTTTCGTCAAGCCCGTCAAGAAAGATGCGCCGAAGAACTCGCCCAAGCAGAAGGGCGGCCTCAAGCCTGGCAAGGGCAAGTCGACCCGGTTCCAGCGCCTGCAGGATCTCCCGTCCGAAGCTGATCTCGACGACATGGACGACGAGCAGCTCGCCGCCATGGACGCTGAGCTGAGGCAAGCGCTCGAGGGCGTCAGCGACGACGATGACGACATGCCCGAGGCTTCGCAGCTCGACGAGAGCGGCAAGCAGCAGTACGACATGATGAAGAACTTCCTCGAGAGTTACCGCAGCCAAGGCGGTCAGAGCGGTGTCGTAGGCAACCTCTTCGGGCGACTCGGCGAGGAGGCTCCAGGCAAGGACAGCAAGTGAAGGACATGTAAGATGCATCAGAAGTGCTACAGTTGCTACGATTACAGAGTATTGCCTCACAGCAGATGTGCCGAGAGCGATGGTGGACTATGGTCAGCCTCGTTTGCGAATCGAAAGTTAGTTTGTTGGGTTTGTTGGGTTTGGTTGGTGTTGGTGTTGGTGTCAAGTCTGGTGCTGACGATCAATTCAATCGCACGGCATGGCATAAAAGCCAAGGCACATGGCGGCGACTTGAGGCCGCATGTGCGGATGATGAGAGCGCGAGGTCGCGCATATTGTCGCCGGAGCGAGGCCGATCGCTGAGGCTGAGCAAGTCGAACTTACCGCGTGATTACAAGGCGAGCGCAGTGTAAATCGGGTTGTTGGCAGCCAATATCGTCAGCGCTCGTCCTTTCTGTGTTGGGCGCTCATGCAATCGCAGCTCCGCCGCCGAGAGCTTGAAAGAGACGGGGCTGGTGTGAGAGACGGCTCATCTCACCTTGTGTTGAAAGGGATGTTGAGGAGTGGTCTAAAAGTGTCAGCGACGGCCTGAAACCACGTTGTCGGGGGCTCGTGTCCTGCATCCCGAATGCAATCGGTCCCGACAGGAGCTTTGTTCCGACAGGCAGAGCATGGAAGCATAATGCTCAATTGTGGGTGTTCTCGCAGGCGTGGGTGCTGTCTGCCTAAGATGGGGGGTCTTTGGGCAGACAACTGCCTGGCCGAGCAGGAAGGAAGCAACATTGAATTCGCAAAGTCGAGATCCCACAACCTTCGTCGCCGGTGAGGGGAAAGCTCACTTGAAGAGGCAACGAGCGATGAACTAAAGTCAGCGGCTGGCCTCGAACAAAAGTCGATTGGTGTACTCGTCGCCCTGCTCTCCGACACAGTCGTTCCCAGCATGAGCCACCACAGGCCCGACACCTCGCAAGGCATCGCGATGTGCAATGAGGGAGAGCAGAAGGGATCACTCCCGGGGCCGGAGCATGTTGGCTCGAACGGGGCAGGCGCCTCCATCGAACCGCTGAGTGAGTTGAACTCACCTTGACTGGGGTACTTGGTGGACCTGGCGGCTTGCTGCGAGAGGCGGTGGCGAGGAAGGTGGCGCGTGTCGAAGGTGAGCTGAGTGGGCTGAGGCGAAGAGAGGTGGCGAGAGAGAGAGGCGAGGAAAGAGGAGGAGCTAGGAGATGGAGGTCGAGAGAGCTTGAGGAGCGTCTTGAAGAGGATGGAGAAAGAAGAAGATGGATCGTCCCAAGCGCCCTCTTATATATCTGACAAACGCGAGGGGGGTCCTTTGAGTCGCTGTCAACGCTCCCCTCTCTCGCGCTGGCCGCGCTGGCTTCGCTCCGTGCGCTGCGTCCGTACCGGCGATAGGTCTGCCGGTAGAGCACCAGAGCAGCGGCGCAACGCCGCATGCAGCGCAGCAGAGGAGTGCGGCGACCTGTGCATTCACACAAAGGCAGGCGATCTGACGCGAGGGCGCAGATCGAGGGCGATAGCGTGATCGCGAGGGGGCGAGGGGGGCGCCGTCCCGCTTGACGTCAAGGCGACGCGGAGGGGCAGCGCCGCAGCGCGAGCAGGGCATGCGGGGATGACGCGCGGGGCGCAGTGGACGCGAGCTAGCCAGCTGTGTGAGCGTGCGCGTCGCTCTGTCCGTCGCCTAGACGCTCTCGATGTCTAGGGCGCAGGCTAGATGTGAATATTAGTGTGTGAGCTCCTTGCGCCCCGCTGCGAGCGCGGCGGCACGAGGAGGCCGCTCGCGTCGGCCTCTGCTCGGCTGCGTGCTTATTGTCATCGTGGTTGCCCAATCCAATCCGTCACTGGAACACCGGGCGACCGCGGCGACGGACCTTGCGGTGTCTGCTGTTGTTAGCGTGCCCGCAGTTGGGCTTATCAGCAACGAATCACGCGGTGTCAGCCCAGTCCGGTCAGCACCAGTGCGGTTTCCAATCTATGCATTCTGTGCGAATAGTCATACAATCCATTATCCCGGTCCAGGTTCTAATATGCTAAGCGGCGGTGTGGTGTCGAGTTTAGAGCCACTCGACGGTTCCGGGGGGCTTGGAGGTGATGTCGTAGGTGACACGGTTGATGCCGCGGACCTCGTTGGTGATGCGGGACGAGATCTTCTTGAGGACGCCGGCGGGGAACTCGAACCAGTCGGCGGTCATGAAGTCCTCTGTTGAGACGGCGCGGAGGGCGATGACCTGGTCGTACGTGCGCGCGTCGCCCTGAACACCGACGGCGCGGACGGGGAGGAGCGCGGCGAACGCCTGCGAGATCTGGTCGTACAGACCGGCGGCGCGGATCTCCTCAATGTAAATGTCGTCGGCGTGCTGCAGGATCTGAACCTGCTCGCGGGTGACCTCGCCGAGGATACGGATGGCGAGACCGGGGCCGGGGAAGGGGTGGCGGCCGACGAGGTGGGCGGGGATGTTGAGGAGACGGCCGAGGGCACGGACCTCGTCCTTGAAGAGCTCACGGAGAGGCTCGATGAGCTTGAGCTTCATGTCCTCGAGGAGACCACCGACGTTGTGGTGGGTCTTGATGGTGGCAGAGGGGCCCTTGAAGGAGATCGACTCGATAACGTCGGGGTAGAGGGTGCCCTGGAGGAGCCACTCAATGGGGCCCTTGGACTTGTCCTCGGCGCAAGCTTTCTCAATCTTGGCAGCCTCCTCCTCGAAGACCTCGATGAAGGTGTTACCGATGATCTTGCGCTTCTTCTCGGGGTCCTCAACACCCTTGAGGCGGCCGAGGAAGAGGTCGGAAGCGTCAACGACGGTCAGGTTGACGCCAAGGTCGTCGGTGAGCATCTTCTTGACCTTCTTGGCCTCGTCCTTGCGGAGGACACCGTTGTCGACCATGATGGCGTGGAAGCGGTCGCCAATAGCCTCGTGCATAATCTTGGCGGCAACGGTCGAGTCGACACCGCCAGAGACGGCACCGATAACCTGGCCCTTGTCACCACAGATCTCGCGGATACGAGCGATCTCCTTGGGGATGAAGGACTCCATGCTCCATCCAGGCTTGACGCCACAGATGTTGTTGACGAACGAGCCGATGACGAGCTTGCCCTGCTTCGAGTGGGTGACCTCGGGGTGGAACTGGACACCGTAGAAAGGCTTGGACTCGTGGGCAATGGCGGTCCAGGGCGAGGTGGGGGTGTGGGCGACGGTGAGGAAGTGGGGAGGAAGCGAGGCGACCTGGTCACCGTGCGACATCCAGACGGTCATACCCTCCTCGGGGATGTCGATGCCAGCGAAAAGAGCGTCGGCACCGGCGTTGCCAGTCTTCTCGACCGTGATACGGGCGAAACCGTACTCGCGGTGGGTGTGGGCCTCGACCTTACCGCCGTGGGTGAGGGCCATCTCCTGGAGACCGTAGCAGATGCCCATAACGGGAACACCGGCCTCGAAGACGGCGGGGTCAACGTGGGGAGCGTCCTCGGCGTAAACCGAGTAAGGAGAGCCGGAGAGGATGATACCTGCTTGTTAGCTGCGAAACTCCAAAACGCGCAACGTCTTAACGCCCGCAGTTACTCACCCTTGGGCTTCCAGCTGAGGTCGGCCATCTTCTGAGTGCAGGGGAGCATCTCACAGTAGACACCAAGCTCACGGCATCGTCGGGTGATCAGATGCGAGTACTGGACCGTTAGTATCACTGTTCCTTGTTGGCACCGAGAGCATCTCCGTTCCTAACATCGCGGACGCCGACCCGCGCTCCATCCAGCCCATCCGCACCCCGCAACCGGACACTCACCTGCGATCCAAAGTCGAGGATAAGGATCGAGTCGTAGAGGTCGTGAATCTCAGCAGACGCCATTTTTGGTTATGGGTTGGGGGTGGGGGGTACCAAGAAGGGAAGCACGGAGCAGCCTCGTACATATAATTGTTATCTCTCTACTCGAGCCCGCGAAATCTTAGAAATATTCAACGTTATTACGTGTAGTCTCAGGCACGACTGATTTCACCGATGTGTGGATTTGATAAGCCACCACGCGCGGTGGCACGTTCATCCGAAAATATTCCTGCCTCCATGCCCCGTCCGTGATAGGCAGCAAAGCGCAGAACGATAGGACTTAGCGATAGTGTGCAACTGGATGTGACTCCATGATATGACATCAGGTTATCTATGACTCGGATACACCAGAAAGGACAAAAAAACTTCGGATCGTGTGCGTGCCGACACACCTATAAGGTTAAGTGTGTCCGGAGCAGGCATTGCGTGCTGTGATGGGTGAGGGGCAGGGACGAGATGGGGTAGTGGGTAGCGGCGGAGGTGATGGGTGGCGATGAAGTATAACTGCTTAATGATAAAACAATGTGAAGAAATCCAAATGACAGGGTCCAAAGGCGATGGATGTGCGGTGTGGGGTGCTAGTGTCACTGCCGCTTTAGTTGCGGATGGTGGAAGGGACAGCCACGGGCTGGGCCCACAATGGTTGGGTCATAACGGGGCTGACAGGGGAGGAGAACATCTGGTGGGAAGGGGAGGTGGCACCGTCGTGGCTGCGGCTGTAGGCGTGACCCTGGGAGAAGAGACCGCCTTCAAAGAGGCTCGGTCGAGCCCCTCGCACGGTACTCCGAGGGTGGGGGTGCGTGAACGTGTATTGGTGTTGCACTGCAGGCGGAGGCGGTGACGAGGCGGCCTCCGCGTCCAGGGAGCGCTGAAGGCGATCACACGTGTTGTTGAACGTGGACTGGGCACCCTTCTCAAGGGTGAGTAGCGCGTCCGTGACGTAGCCCTGCGAAGTCAAGGCCCGCGTGAACTCGACGCGGAACTTGACTCCCTTGATGGAAGTGCCGTGGATGTCGCGGGTGGACGCGGTACGGCACTTCAGACCACGCTGGCCGTCAATGTCGGTAACATTGGCGCGCACTCCGTGGTTCTCGAGGACCTTGCGAACCTTGTCACGAGCGTCGTGGACGCTGTGGCTCTTGACCTGGATCGAGCGCGACGCGGGCTTGAACGAAAACAGATTGTTAAACCATGATCGCTTGACCTGCGGCTCGGTTGGCGAGGGGGAGATGGGGGCGATGTTCTCAATCGCCCCACTGGTCGTCTTGCGTCGCTTCTTAAGCATGCCGAAGCCATCGGCAGCACGGTGGGCGAGCGCAGAGTTCTTGCCCCAAGTTTCAGTAGACGGGTCTTCCGGCGCGTTCTCGGCGTCGACAAACACGTAAGAGTTGTCTCGAGCACCCAGACCAGACTCGACGTGCTCGCGTTCTCGGGGTCCTGACCGCGTGCCCTGCTGAACAGGTGACAGCTGCGATCCCTGGAACTGGTAAGAACGTTGGCGCTGGTGCGAGTGGTGCTGGCCTGGCGGATGGAGCTTTCCGGGAGGCGGCGGCGCTGGTCGCTCGGCCTGAAGCGTGTTAGGCGGGTTCGAGTACGAGGCGGAACCGCGGTTGTTGGGATCGCGAGGAGGAGCGTCAAACGCAGAGAAGCCGGGGTTGGGGGAGAAGATTCCAGGCGACATGACGGGGGTAACGGGGGACTCGCATCGGCTGCTAACAGAGCGAGCGCGGTAGCTGCCAGACGCTTGGCTCCATCGACCGGAGACCGGGGGAGGGCCGGAGCGCGAGGGTGCGCGGTGGGTGCCGAAGCCATGGCCGACATTCGGAAGGGGCGAAATCGGTGAGGGCACAGGAGAGGGGGCATAGTTGCGCTGCTCATGAACCGAAACGGAGTAGAGCGACATGGCCTCCGTCTCGTCGTCGGAAGCATCGGCGAACTGGTCGTCGTCAGAGGAGTGTCGGAGCTCCGCCTTGGCAGGCCCAGGGCTCGTGACGGGAGTGCCATTCGTGTAATTCAAGTACGTGGCGTACTCCGGGGGCAGCGAGCCATTCGAGTTGCTGGACGCGGTCGACGAGCGAATGTTCATAGAGTTCAGCTGGTTGGCGATCTCGACTAGGAAAGTCTGCAGGTCACGGTTGTCGACGACGGGGGGAGATAAGGGGATCACGGTCGAGTCCGTCATCTGCGGTGATCGCGGCGCCATGGCGTTGGGCGACATGGGGGCCTGGGCGGCAGCCTTCTGAGGAATGACAGTCGTCTGAATGTCCTTAATCGGCGTAGCTTCCTGCAGTGTTATAGCGGGGGTTGGCGCAATCGGACCAAGCGTGGGCGCACCCGTGGACGCTGTCGCAGTGTGACGAGAAATGGGGGATCGCGGACCACTGGGACCAGCGGTACGAGGACCAAGCTTCGACGGCGTGCGGAGTCCAGACTCCACTTCAGGCTCGCCAGCAGCCTTCTTCGGGGTCGGCGCTTGAGGACGGGGAGGGGGAGTGTTGTGGTGCTGAATCGTGTCGTTCTCCGAGAGAGGGATAGGCTTCCTGCGGATGGTCTGCGCTACTGCAGCAGTAGCGGTGGTGGCGGTGGCAACGGTCGGCATGGGCGGCAGGATGGTTTCACGCTTCGTAGGAGTGCGACCAGCGATAGTAGCAGCACGCCTGTGGCTGACATGGCCGACTGGTCGCATATGCGGTCGCGCACGGTCTTCCTCCGATTCCTCCTCGCTGTCTCCCTCCATGTTGTAGTTCTCGAGATGACGGTCGCGGTACTTGATCAGAAGGTGGTAGATAGCCTTCTCCCAAGTCTTCTCGGGGCTCATCAGAGCTCCATAGATCTCGTTGTCGGAAGCACCGTGCCACAAAGTCTTGAGGTTCTTCATGATCTCGGGCTCGATCTCGCTCGCGGCGACGGGACGGGCCATGACATCCAGCGACGGAGGCATGGGCAGCTCGCGTCCACCAACGAGGCGAGGCGCGTGGGAACAGAAGAACGGGTGCCTGACGATTTCGGCCATGGTAATACGCTCCTCCGGATCCTTCTCCAACATGCGGCGCAACAGATCCTGTGCGGCCGGGTCGATGTCATCAGGCATGTCGAAAAGGCCAATCTTGACCTTTTGCAGCAGCGCGCGGATGTTGTCGTCATCGAAAGGTAAACGACCGGTGAGCAGGGCAAACAGGATAATACCGCAAGACCAAATGTCGCTCGCCGAGCCGTTGTACATCTTGCCTGCGACAATTTCGGGGGAGGCGTAGTGCGGCGAACCACATGATGTCTCAAGCATGCGCTCATCCGCCTGCCACGCCGCCATTCCGAAATCCGCAACCTTAATGTTCTTGTCCTTATCGAGAAGGAGATTCTCAGGCTTCAGATCGCGATGGCAAATGTTGAAGCGGTGGCAGTAATCGACTGCGTAGATGATCTGCTGGAAGTACTTGAGTGCCTCACTCGGCGGCAGACGTCCTCTGCGCACGAGATAGTCGAACAGCTCTCCTCCGGGAACGTACTCCATGATGAGGTACCTAAGGCACGAGCGTCAGCAACGGGAAGCGAGGAGGCGGTAGCGCCGCCTGAAAGACATACAGGTCCTGGTCAGTCTCCCACACATCGTAGAGGCTGAGAACGTTCGGATGATCAATCAGCTTCATGATCACGATCTCGCGCTCTATGCCGAGAAGCAACTTCTCCGCACGTCCTGCCGCCTCGTTCATCGACAGGCGCGACGAAATGATGAGACCCTTGGGCACAATCTTGATCGCAGCATACTGTCCGGTTGTTTGGTGTTTGGCGATCTTGACACGACCTGTAGTTTTCCGTCAGCCAACTAGATCACCTCCTCGGTCTTTGCATTCAAGTACTCGGTCGACGGCGACTCGGATGCTAGCACGGCTGACGACTGGTGACGAGTGGGTTATTGCCGGAGCACTACCCAAAATGGGTTGGACGTACGGGTCCAAACCCGTCCGCAGTCTGTGCGCGCCGTGGATACTCCGTTGAATCCTGCAATGGATACGTACCCGACGAGCCCTTGCCAATGGTGCGGCCTATCCGCCACTGGCCGATTGATCGGGCGTCTTCGCGACCGCTGCTACTTCCTGACGTCGTCGACATGCGCTTGCGGCGATCACCTGTGCTCGGCCCAGCATTTGACTGTTGCTGGGGAACGGGGGCACGTCGTGAGGCCGTATGATGTGACGCGTGCGCCATGATTGTGCAAGTGGTCTGGAGAGTGAAAGCGGGAAAGGGGGGATGGCGAGTTAGGGGATTGCCGTAAAGGGGACAAGCGACTCGCAGAGGAAGACACGCTTAGACGAGTGTGACGCTGAACAAGACAGCCGGAGGGCGAGTCTTGTTTGGGCGACAATACGGTCAACAGGTGTCTACCACGCGCGGAGACAGGAAAGTGGTGCGAGAGGATGGGAAGGGTACAAGCGGAAGATGTCGCTCGCTCTTCGGACGCGCGTATCTACTTGGCCGAGAGAGTGAGAAAGCTGTGTGGTCGAGCGTGAAGCCGTCGGAAGGCTCCGTTGCGCTACCTGACGGCTACTGGACACTTGGCGGCTGACGGTCGTGCGCGACTGGAGGAGGGGGCGAGTCGGTGTGTCGAGTACGCGATGCAGGTTGATGGATGATGAGAGGTCGAGAGTGAGATGGGATAGATGACGGAGTGGATGGGACTGGAAGGGGGACGCGTTTGATGGTACGCTAGGCAGGGCAGGCCACTGGATTGCTGGGCTCTTGCGGGCTGCGGTCCGTCGGTCGCTGGTTGCAGAGAGGCTCGGGGCGATAGAGTGTGTGTGGAACGCCTGGGAGTGCTGGGTACTGCAAGGGGAAAGAGGAGAGAAAGAGAGGGAAGGGAGGGGAGGCAGAGCAGTGGGAGCTGGGTGGGTGGGAAGGAGGTACGGGTTGAAAGTCAAAGTGTGTCGCAAGCAAGGATGGTCAACGAGGAGGGGCAGGGAGGACGTGGTGAGGTTGAGTTTGGGCGAGTAGAGTTTGGAGCAGTGTTAGGGCAGGGCCTGTCGCCCGCGAGCTGGGAGGTGGGAGCAGCTGTGGGTGGGAGTGGACGTGTGTGTGTGTGTGGGTGGGTGGATGTGGGTGGTGGGTGGTGGGAGCTGAGCAAGGGAAGGACGCCTGAGATGGACGACAACAAGCTTACCAAACGCAGACGTCTGGAGGGGGCAGCCAGGGAATATGGTTGCAGGGATCGCAGGGAGTTGCAGGGCTCGTAGGCAGGTACGGATGTAGGAAGGCCACGGCAGCCCAGCAAGTGAGCGAACGAGCGACCACCCAGACGCTAGGCAACTAGGCACAAGACCCGCAAGACCCGCCGAGCGCGTACGAGGGCGACCCGCGTGTCCTGTTTTACTTCCGTCGCTCAAAAGTCAGGCGCGCTGTGAACAACCAGCTGGGCGCTCTGTGATTGGCCTGGGGGCGTCTTGATGTTTGCGCTTTCGTCTGTTGTCGGCATTTGTCACTGAATTTCTCTTGCTTGTCCCTTGTGACTGACCCTCCGACCCTGGCCATCCCTGTTATCCCTGCCTTCCCTCTGCCAGAATTCCCTGTGGTCATCCCTGAAACCCTTACCATTAGTCTGATGGGCTTGCACCACCACCGACCGACCACGCCGCCGCCTCGCCCAGTGTCGCCCAGCATGCCCAGCATCACCAGCCCACCATACCGACCGACCGCAGCATAACTCGGCGCCTCATTCTCGACACTGTGTACGTCACTTGGTCGTGTTTACATAACGCCTTTCATCGCTGAAACGTCCTCTCCGTCAGCCCTCTGCCCGTATGCGGCCTCACAGCTCACTTCTAAACCCCCACCACTCACAGTCCACAGTCACTGCTGGTCAGCGGCCAGCCAACTCCTCCCATCACCTTGATTCATTCACTGGAATGCCTCCTTACAAAACCGTGCTTCCCTCCCCCTTCAGTGTCACCCTTGCATGCTTCGGTCTGCCATTGTCCGCAACGAGCGTAGCTTGCTAATTGTGGTTTTCTGAATTCTCATGGACACCGGCACCGGCACGACTCGCCATTCACCTCCAGGCAGCCGGCCACCCGGACGCCATCGCCGTGCGAGCCGTAGCTCTTGCAGGAAGTCCTGTTCGCCTCTGACCGCTGGCCGTTCGCTGTACCTGGTCGTGTCTTACTCCAGACCGGTTTTTCCCAGACTGAAATGCATTGCTGAATGCAACACTAATGCCGCTGTAAATTCATGTGTTTGAATTGCCCACCCCTCGTAGCGCTGGGCAACCCCTCCTGGTCGCCGTTCGCCGCTTCCTCGCTATGCTCGCTATGGAGAATGCAAACATGAGGGCTGATGAGCCCAGGTGAATTCGGCGAGATATGACGACGACCTTCCATGCCCAGGGAGCAAGGCTGAGCAGGGCCGAGCAGGGCTGAGCAGGGCGACCGAATCGAATGGGGTACGGGTCTTCAGGGCCTACCGCGAGGTGCAAGGCTCCAGACCCGGGCAGACCCAGAGCGCAATGACGGTTGGACCCACCATCACCGTGCACTTGCATTTGGTAGCGGACCCTGGACCGGTCGACCTGAACTCAGCATATGAGGGTCGTTGGCAGGTGCAGAAGAATGCAGAATGCAGCACGCGCTCACGCACACTCGTTGCTGTCTAGTGTGAGAACAGCGTGATGGCACTCTAGGCATGCCAACTGACAAGTGCATTCTGCACATCAAGTGCACGGTCGTGGATGAGGACTGAATCTCAATCAGGACCTGAGCTACGGGGTGCAGCTGACCTCGGAACCGGAAGTACGCTGCCAGTGGGCGGGCGCCTGTGGCCTGCGCACCACTGGCCGCCTCAGCCTGGCATTGTTTAGATTGTGGGAGATCGACCAAGAATGCTCTGTCCTTAGAAAAAGCCAGTCGCCAGTGTGCGACGCGCCTCTGATCTTGCACCTGCGCCGCTGGCGGCGATTAGGTATGCGAACAGAGCCATCGAGGGCCACGCGGGGGCGCTCCTGATAATAAGACATTCACGGTGGCGTTCCGGCGTCGTTTTGTGGATCGAATAGACTCGGCGGTGGGCGACACCAGATGGCTCGTATGCCTCACTGGGGCGCGCCGGGCGGCCGTGCACTTCGCATCGTGGCGAACGGCGATGGCCACACACACAACACCGTGCGTATGCGCGCAGAGTGACTGTCCCCTGTCTCGCAACGTCGGGGGCGGGCCGGCCGTCCCCCGCGTAAGACTCGCGCTCGCGCAGCGTTCGGTGGATCCTTCGAACGCCATTCGGACCCTACACACGACGCCTTCGCAAGTTCGGTAACCGAGTAATGCAGTTTGAGATCCCAACAACGTTGTGCGACAGCCCCGTGCTGCCCCTTCCCCTCTTCCGAGAAAGCGAGCGAGCCAGGGGCAGCCCACGTCTCGTTGCTGTGGAACGCAGCATTCCGTGCCCATCGTGCACCCCGCCTTTGGCCGTGCAGAGGTACTGGTGCCATGGTACCGTGCGAAGGTGTGTATCGAGGGCGCGCCCAGGGCCAGCAGGGCGATGAAGGGCCACCCGCACAAATGTAACGGTTCTCCGTTACATTTCTGAATGTTTGCTCCACAACGCAAGACGTACAAGACACAAACACGCCGTGCCCCGTGGCTTCGGTTCCCTGTGTTCTGCTCATCATTGCTCAGGTCAAGGCGTCGCGGGCAGAGTCGCTCCCCCTGGCTTGGCCCACAAACATGCTGCATGAATGCAATGCCTGCCGAGCCCGACCCCTCTGCTAGTGTCCCGATATCCCGATGACAGCATCTTCGCACCAGACGTCAGAGTGACTAGCCCACTGCGGAGCACAGCGTCACGATCGACATCGCCTCGCCCGCCTCATGCCCTTGCCTCTCGTCTCGATCCCTCGGCGCTGGTGTGCCTCGCCGCGATTGAGTTACATTCTAACCTGTTCTTGCAACTTGTGCACTTTTGGGAACTCGCAGCAGACTCTCCGGCTCGATTGCGAGAGGCAACCAGTTTCCAGCGCCCAGCTCCTTACTCCCTGCAGGTGGGTATGCAAAATGCAAATACGATCGCCCCAGATCGCCCCACAAACTCGTGACAGCACGCGCAAGCGCCAACTCTCCGAGTGAAAGAAACCTTGACCTGCGAAACTAAAGCCAAAGCAGTAAGCATGCATTGCTTCAGCGCTTCGTATGGATTGTCCACGGACGTTGGGTTCGAGGCATGCGCTGGGGTGTGCGCTCGCGTGTGCACGCGCTTCGTGCGTCCGTGCAAGTTGTGTCCCGGAGAACCGGGGTGAGAGTGACAGCCCTCTCGCGCCTCGACCGAGAGTGTGGAGCTGGGACCGAGCTTGCAACCTACGATTTCGAGCTTGGTTCAGAGCTAGCAGAGCTTCGATACGCCTGCCCTCTGTCCCTGTATCCATGCCAGCTCCCGAGCCCAGGACAAGGGTTTATTAAGGTATGGGCTCGCTGCTTCATGACTCGCTCTCATGCTTATAGAATTGGACGCGTGATCTGCTTCTGGTAAAAAATCCATACGAATGTTTGTCTGCTTGCTGATCGCAATTGCGCATCAACGCTTCCTGAAGGATTAACCTCTTGGCCTGAAATTGACTGAATTGCCCAGCTGCAGCCCTCTCCATCTTGCTCGGCGGCCTACGGCTACGGCACGGCACCGAGGGACGGAGAGCGTCAGCGGCGCGGCCTTTCAGCAGATTACCAGGCTAGCATCGAGTAACGTTGTAGACGAATCTCATTCATATTGAACGGCGCGCACGGCAAGTAGCAGGAATATGACCCGCCAGCCGGTCTGAAAACCAACTAGTCGGGCTGGTAATTTGGGAGCTCGCGTTGGTGTAACAGGCTGCGGCCACTTCAGGCTAAAGACGGGCTGGCGGGCATCAGCGCATCGGCTGTCTCATGCCAGGCACACAGGCACGGACGCCGGCAATGTCAGCGACCATCACTTGTTCCCCCTTAAGAAATCACAGAATCCAGGCCCCACTGTTATGGACCTCGTTCGTGAATTGTTAGGTTCAGGCTCAGAGTCGTCAGCTCCAAAGGTCCCAGGGTTACAACCTGGCTCCAGGCGGGCTGGTTCCCTCGTACACCGCGCTTGATCTTTTTTGGTCCTTGGGTGCACGCGTGTGGTTGTTCGGCAGCTCGCTTACCAGACCCATAGGCCCATGAACCCCTCGAATCCCTCAACCCGGCGACCCCAGGTCGTCCTATTTTCCGCGCTTGGTGGGATTCCCGCCGGCTGCTCAAGGTTATGCTTGCGCGCACCTGGTTCGCTGTAGCGCCTGCAAGCTCGTCGCTTGCTGGCCCATTCACTCTGTCCGTGCTCAAGCAGTCATGCATTGCATGCTTAGTAAAATCTTAGGAACGCAGCGGTCGATCACCGTCCATGCGGCTGAGGACGTGCGCATCCTCCGCCGGAAGTCGAGATGCGATCCTGCTGAGGCAGCCGCATCAGGCTCTCCCCGACATGAGCGCATGCCGTTACCGCATCTTTTTCTGTCCTGTGACAGACCTGCGAACGAATGGCGACCGCTCGCCCCGCCGCGTTATGTAAAGGCAAGCGCTGAAACCTTGTTCTTGCGACGCTCCTTCACAGTCTGGACTTGGGAGCTGACTCGTGGCTGCATCGACGGACAGACATTCGTGGTGAGCGGCTGTCGGTTGCGTGCATTATCGTGACGTGAGACATGGTCCGCGGCCACATGATCACGTCCATTCGTGCTGACGGCCCGGTGCGCCCAGCTATGAGCCCAGGAAACGGCGTACATGAGCAATGGCGCACGCCGTGACGTGCGTTGTGAGACAAGATGACACACGAGACACGCACGCAACCCACTCCAACTGCCTCCCCACCGGTCAGAGAGGTTAAGCTTGGCCGTTTCACGTAGCGGGCCCATCGCACACCGGCACATCAGCACACCCTCGAAAGCTTCGCCATTCACAAGTGACCAGTGTGCGGGGCTCGGCCGACTGCGCTGGTCCTGATTCACATCTTGCGAGCAGATCGACCGACCTGTCGTCCCTCAGACGTCAGCAGTGCGAGAGCGAGAGGAAGATGCCCGCTGCGATCGGGAACTGGCTCTCGGAGTATCCTTCTGTGACCGTTGTGCCCGCGCTGGCTTTGTGCGTCGCTCCATGATTGAGTGCGCGCAGCTGCAAGCTCGGACTCGATACGCGCTGTGTGCCTGTGTAGGTTCGGCGCACGTTGCAGGACGTCGGGGCAAGCGGCGCCCTCGTTCGGGCCTGGCTGGCCCATGGTTCAAAGTTACGCGCACATTGCAGCTCATGTCGGCGAGGAGCGCAAGGTTCAAACGCCTCCTTAGCACCGTCCAGCGGGTGCGGACGGATGCTGTTCCTCGCTCTTCGCCGTTCCTCGATGATCTCGTCGTGGGCTCGCCTCGGTCGAGTATGCATGTGCTGCGCTCGTTTCTGGAGTGGGCTGGACAGCTTCGACCAGGACCTGCCCAGCGACTGGGCAGGGCCGATCTCATGTCCAGGGTGCTTCGCTCACACTGGGCACCTCGCGACCGGACTTTGGCCTTTGGCATGGACGTAAAAAACGTAAGGCGCGTCGTACTTCACCGAACGGGCTTGCCTGTCCTCCTTTGCAGAGGTGACGACTGCGGCTCCGTCGTCCGTCGCTCGTCGCTGCGTCACATCAGTGCCGAGGTGCCGATTACGAGTGCAGGGCGGGCTGCTCGAATCGTGTGCACCTGACCAGGCGGCGGCGATGCAGACCCGCCGTACGGCAGTCCACGGCAGTGAGGACACCATTACGGCGACTGGCAGCGGTGCGGGACAAGGTTCGCCGTCCGCCAGGGCCGCTTGCAGGGTGCGTTCGTGTTCCAGAGCCCACTGTCCTACATTGCGTCAATGCCTCGGCATGGCCGCACGGCTGTCAGTGGACTAGGGTGAGCGCGTAGCTATACATGACCTTGGCCAGGTCGGTCATGATGGGTCAGGAGCCGTACAGGTCCGTAGGAGGGTGTGAGAGGGCCGTCAGTAGTGCACCGCTGCAAGGAACACAGGGTGCTCGCGAGGAAAGGAACGATTCGAACTTTGGGGTACCAACGGCTAACGCGGTGAGCGAGCTGCTTCCGTCGTGGCGAATTCAGTGTGGCAGTGTCATTTGCTCCGGCACGATCCTGCTGTCAGTATTTGGGACCGCATCGTTGGTGTCAACGCAACGAAGGTGTTGGTCTTGCGATAGCGGTGAGATGAATAAACGAACGATAGGTCGACAGGTACCGTGAGTGCGAAGGAGGTGCGGAGTGTATCGAGTGGAGGGTGAAGGAGAGGGGCGCAAGCAGCAGACTTCAGCACCACCCACTCTCTCACTCGTCATGGGCAAACCCAAGCGCAAGCACGAATCCGACTCGGACGGCGAAGTCAAGCCCAACATCCGGGACGATCCGCCTGCCAAAGCCAGGAAGTGGACTGGCGACGAGTATCAGCTGCTTCTGAAGCTGGTCGTTGAAAAGGGCACCAGCGAGGCGTTCAAGTCGGTCCCTGGCAGGACATACAACCAGACCCGGCTGGCCTGGCGGTGAGCCCTCCCTTGCAGTGCATGCTGACCTGAAGCGACAAGGTGTTCCCGACTTGCATGAAGGCGCTTGAGGCGAGGGGAAAGTGATGCATTGAGGGTGGCGCGTGTCGATAATGGCAGCTGAGCGCGAGGCCATCTCGGTCCTATAGTGTCCATTGCACCTCGTACATGCCACCGTGCTTTCTTCTGCCATAAGGGTGGATTATTGGCTCTCTTCCTCGGAGGCAACCAATACAGTGAGGCCCCTTTGAGACAGAAAACACCAGAAGCTGGCCAGATTGTTGCATCTTGTCATCTGACAGTAGGGGAAGGCCTACACCTCCACGACGCCCCTTGCCGTAGGGTTTCGAGCACGTCCGTCTCACCACTCGACGGACTCTTTGCATTCATATTCTCTCCAGCACAGCAGAAATGGAGCGCAATCCCTCTGTCTCCCCAGACGAGGACTGCAAGCCTTCGATCTCGGACGCCGAGTTCGAGCCCTCGCCTTCCCCTCCGCCTTAGCTGAGCAAGAAGCGTCGTGTCAAAGCCGACCCCAAAGACAAGCCCAAGGCTGGCCATGCGGCTGGTCGGCCCTGGACTGGGGCCGAGTACGCTGCTCTGTTCAAGCTGGTGAATGAGGTCGGGAAGCAGGAGGCGTTCAATAACTTCCCCGGCCGCACGAGGAACCAAGCGTACCAGGCTTGGCGGTGAGCTCGCTCTTGAGGGACCAGCTCATGATAGGTGCACCATTGCACCCACTTGCATCAAGGCCCTCGAGGCGAAGAATCTTAAGTAGTTGGCTGCAGCAGTTGACGGCGATAAGTGTGTCCAGTTCTGCGTATGCAACGGCGTTAGGCGAGGTGACTGCTGAGTATCCGCGGCGGACATGCAGGCGTCCGGCGACCGAAGAAGCTCAGCTTGCTCCCTGCTCCGGATGCTGACGAGACTGAAGAGAGCGGTGCGCAGCACTCGTGAGGGGGGCGACACTCACGAGGGGGGCGACACACACAGTCCGGTCACTCGTGTGTGCACTCGCGCCCTCCTTTGACTGCTCACTGACACTCAACTCACTTTCTTCTTCACATTCTTCCTCCCCTCCTACTCCGTCGCCCACTTCTTCGCAGCAGCCATCTCGCCATGCCATCCAAGAAGCGTCCCTCTCTTTCTACCGACGACGACGAGAAGCCCGACCTGTCCGACTCAGCCCACATGACCTCCTCCGACGAGGCTGACCCTTCGTTCAGTCCCAAGGCCAAGAAGCCCCGCGGCGCCCCCGCTTCCCCCGGCAAGTCGGACAGCAAGCCGGACAAGTTCAGCCAGAAAGGCAAGGGACGCCCCTGGACCTCGGCTGAGTACGTGCAGCTGTTCCAGCGTGTCGAGGACCTGGGCAAGAAGGCTGCGTTCGAGGGCTTCCCTGGCCGTACCAAGAACCAGGCGTATCAGGCATGGCGGTGAGTAGAATTAAAGCTAGGTGATGTGCACGCATAAGCTGACAAGACCAGCAACGTCGTTGCTCCCGCGTGCATCAAGGCTCTGGAGACCAAGGGGATGTAGAGTTTAGCCAGGGCATGCATGTGCATCAGTGGCCCACATTACTGGAGTGCTGGAGAAGATGGCGCTGGCGGTTGTTCTTGAGCCCCAAGTGGAGGTGTGGTTCAGCGAGGGCTTGCGGAGGACAACGGAGACACAGCCGACGACGAGAGGGCGCAGCACACATCACTGACGTCCTGTCTCTCACCAGGCTGGCATGCCTCGTCCGCAGGCTTACGCCGTCTCATCTTCTCCTCTCAATCTCCTCACAACCCTTCCCACGCCATCATCATCCGTTCATAAGTCGATGGACGGCCTCTACCTCGATCTGACCGTCATGTCGTCCCGAACCTCTCTCAACCGCACTCCATCGCACATGAACACGACCAACACTGCCCCTGCGGGCAGCCAGCCGGGAACCGGAGCCCGCTCGACTCGTTCCTCGACCCGCGCGACGGACACCGGGTCCGTGACGAGTGGCGATGGCGGTCTGGCAGGCATGTCCCGCTCCTTCTTCGGCCTGAACCGCAAGCCGCGCCGCAACTCTGCCTCCTCTGGCAGCTCGGGGACGCCGCCGCCTCCCCCCGGCCATCCCTTCAATGCGGCACGTACCAGCCCCCGTGGCTCCCAGTCACACCCGCAGACGGGCCTGCCTCCCCAGGGTCCCACGGGCCAGCCGAGCCAGGCGAGCCAGAGCCAAGCCAGCTTCCCCCAGAGCACTCACTCGACCTCGCAACAGTCCCAGCAGTCCCAGCAGTCGGCCTCGCAGTCGTCGTACTCGACCTCGACCTCGTCGTCGCTGCCGCGAACCCAGTCCATTCCCTCGAGCACGAACCACCCTTCCCACACGGGACACGCGCAGGGCGCACCCACTCAGTCCTCGACGGGCGCCCACTCCACCCCGGGCCCTCACTCGGGCGCCCACGCGCCTCAGACCCGCGCAGCGAGCCTCGCAATGCAGAGTACGAGCCGCTCGAGACGCCGCGCACGCCCACCTCGGCGACGGCGACGACCGTCTCGGCCCAGGGCGGGGGCAGCTTCTGGTGGGCGGCGAGCCAGACGCGCCAGTGGCACTTGAACGAGGACATCCTCCTGTTCCGGCACGTGGAGCGCAATGGGGCGCTGAACTGGGACCAGGCCGTGCCGGGTCGTACGGCCGAGGAGGCGCGAATTGCCTGGTAAGTCAGGATCGATGAGGTGGGGGAGGAAGGGGCAGCTACGATATCTTGTTGCTCGAGCTGACAACAGGGTGAGCCGCGTTTCGCCTAGCATCGAGCAGTACCTCGCTGCGCGGATCCCGTTCGGCGCGCCGAGCTCGGTGCAGGAGTAACAAGTCTGTTCAGTGAAAAGCTGCGTGCGCGAGGGCAGCATCAAGTCTCTGTTAACACGTACACTCTAAGTATGCATACAATCGTACAACGCCTGCGGCGGGGGGGAGGTAACAGGGGGCGGCTACTTGCGCTTCGCCTTCGACGGCTTCTTGGCCTTGGGGTGCCTCTTCCTGCGCTCGATGCACTGCGGGCAGATCCAGTTGCCCTCGGGCGCCTTGTCGAGGTTGAGGCATGCGACGTGGTACCACTCGATCTCGCAGTCGTCGTCGTCGCACCCGATCATCTCGCCGTACGACACCTGTCGGCACGTGCAGTACACCTTGGAGTCGAGCTCGTTCTCGCCCGCCGTCGCGTCGCCCTCGGGCTCGACCTCCTCGTACGCGGCGGCAGCGGCCGCTGCCGTACTCTTCTTCCCGTTCTTCCGCGGCGGCTCCTCCTCCTCCTCCTCGTCCGAGGCATCGTCGTCGCGCCCGCGCTTCCGCGAACGCTTCTTCGTGGCGCTTCCCTCCCGGCTTCCCAGGTCGACGCCGAGCGCACCGGACGGAGCAAGGCTGTCCGCACTTGCCGAAACCGCCATCGCGGTCCCGCGTCGCTCGTCGCCAGTGTCGTCCTCCGAGTCCTCGGCCGCCTTCGCTTTCGCCTTCGCCTTGGCGGCCGCGGCGGCAATCTGGCGCGCGGTGCGCGCAACGGGCTCCGCCGGCTTGCTGTACCCGGACGCGATCGAGTCGCTCGGCGACACAGCGCGGTTGGGCCTAATGTTAGTTTTCAGGCGTGACGAATCAACTCACTTTTTGCGCTTCGAAGCGGCCTTCTTCTTCTCCTCCTTGCCGTTGACAGAGCTGACATCATCGTCGTCTTTGGTCGTCTCCTTCGCCTTCTTCTTGCGCTTCGGCGTGCCGCCGCCGTCCTTCCCTGTGAAGGGCGAGCCGGTCGTGCGGCCACCTCGGCGTCCGGCAGGCGGAGCGGGGACAGCGGGAAGAGTGAGAGTCGCGGTGTACGGCGAGGGAGGATCCTTCTCCAGCAGCGTCGAGGAGGCGAGCAGGTCAGAGATATGCCGCTGGTGGGCCATGATGCCATCGCAGGCGCCGCCGGCGACGCGGATCTTGTCGTCTCCGCCCAACTTGTAGCGCGCCGCCTCCTCTGCAATCTCCTGCAGCAGACCGAAGCGCTGCTCGGGACCGATGGTCGGGTCCTGCACCCAGTCGATAAGTTGGTGCAGTTTCCGCTCCAGATTACACAATGTTGCTGCCGTCAGTTGACCATTTAGACGAGCGAACTCACAGTAGAGGACGGCGCCGAGCTCGTTCAGGTCGCTGTGGACGCGCGTCATCTCGACGGGGATCTGGTCAATCGTGTCCATAAAGTCCTGCAGGACGAGGATGTCGTTGGTGTCGTCCTTTGACGGCGCAGCGCCAGCACCGGTAGGTGGAGGCGTCGGCGTCGCCGGGCGCACCGGCGCAGCCTTGGGCGGCATCTTCGCAGACGTGTCGGGGATGCTCGCTTTTTTCGGCGGAATGGTGACTGTTCTCTGTGGGGAGAGTTCGGCGAGTAGATAGATGTGCGTGAGTGGATGGATGCGGTGTATTGTAAGGTCGTCGATGAGCTTGACGGCACTCACTCACCACGGTCGTCGATTACGAACCCCGACTACCGACCGGTTTACACGTGTACTTGAGTGGCCGTCAAA
This sequence comes from Trichosporon asahii var. asahii CBS 2479, assembly GCF_000293215.1. Classification (NCBI taxonomy): domain Eukaryota; kingdom Fungi; phylum Basidiomycota; class Tremellomycetes; order Trichosporonales; family Trichosporonaceae; genus Trichosporon; species Trichosporon asahii. The sequence goes on from NW_014040906.1 coordinate 1,297,514, forward strand.
ACAAGAAGGATTGCCACTGATATCAACACGTGACCAACCACGTGCAATCCGACCTCCACTTTCGATGACCACCAAGCCAAACCTCTCCTGCAACGAGTAGAGGTCTTCCTCTCCACCTTCGCCAGCGAGGAAGACAGCCATTAGAAGATATTCATCGGCAGCTTCGGCAGAAAACAAGGCAAAGCTCAGATCCTCTGAATTCCGCGACAGAAGGAAGTCCAGAGGTTCCGCATCAGTTCACCCTCCGTAGTCCGAAGCGACGCCAGTGCCGAAGCAGAGAAGAGTGGTGAGCCCGGGCGAAACAAGCGGAGAGAGCCGCGAGCGAAGTAGAAGTTGCGAACACAACCGCGAACGTGGTGATCAGCGCAGTCCAGACTTAGCAGACAGCGTCAAAGGAAGTGTAACACACCCGCGGTGTCATTTGTCGTTTGGACAGTCGGAGGGCTGGTCATCTCCTTCCTCGCGACGGGACTGATCAAGGGTGGAATATGCACCGATACACGATACACGGCCGATCGCCGGATGGCTGGGCGATGAGGAGCGACTTTTCCTCTCCTTGCGATTCCGATTGCGACTATTGGATGATCGCATGGAAGGCGCGAAGCACTAGGGACATGCATCCAAGATACGGCTCCACAGTGACACACTACCAACTCATGTCACGTCACCGGAAGCACAACTAGCGGCTAGCCAGGAATCGGCCATGTCGTTATCATCCTGAACCATGGGACGGCTATGCGCCCGTTCGGTTCGGGTGCTCTTCGGCGGTGGTGTGAGAGTGTGGGTGTGTGTCCGAAGATCGTGTTACCGCCATTGCGTGCGAGGTGCGAGAGTACTGTGTGCTGCGACGGAGTCGTCGCATGCCATTGCGTCGCAGATGCGCACACGAAGGCAGTCACTCTGCACTCCGATCCGCAAGCTAGGCGCTCACGTACCTCTCGTCATCGCTTGTACCTGCGGAACACGCGGAGCATGGAGCACAGGCGCAACAACTGGGACAGATTTCGGACCTGGCGATCTCAGTCCAAGCTCCGCAGTCAGCGGCGAGTGAAGGAAGGCAGTAGTGGGTGAATTGTGCGTCACGATCGGTCGAGCGACGCCAGCGACGCCAGCGAGCAGCACGAGGGGCGCTTGGCGCATGCACTGGCATGCATGTACGGATTCGCACATCTGCGCATGCGCAAGGCGACAAAGGGGGGCAAGGAACGCCCCAAAGTATTGTGGATCCGAGGTGCGACAAGCGACACGACGTCCAGCAGTACCACGGCACCACGGCACGCGGCACGGGCTGCTCGCTGCTCGGTGCTCGGTGCCGTTGGCGCAGATGGCGCAGATGAATCAAACCGCTGCTACGGCATTGTACTCCACATGAATCCCATCACGCCGTTGAGACAATCGGGACGATGGTGCGGAAGTGAAATTCCAAGAGACAACGAAGGCAGGCGAAATCGAGAGCTCGACCCTGGTGGCCCACCCATGGCCACCCGCTCGGTGCCGTCGCTTACCCCGGCTACCCCGAGCAGAGTGAGATAAGATAGGTACGCCCCTTGGAACTCTCGCCTGGACCCTGTTTCCCCGCGCGACACGACCAACCCTGCACTTTTACTTTAACCTGTCACGCTCATCGACGTCCTAATTCAACACCTGTAGCACGATCACTTCGCTTCGACCGAGCGACTGTGCTGCTGCCGTAAAGAATCGTTGGCGCGAGGATCTTGGGGACCTGGCTAACGTAGCTGACCTGGCTGACGCACACGGCACGACACTAGTGCGAGTTAGACGCCGACCACGGCGACTGTGCCGTTCTCAATGAACTCATCAGACGCCACCACTACTCCGCTTCGTCTCTCGCATCTCGCATCCCCGCCCCTCCGCCCTGTCACGCTATCACGCTCCCCGCCCGTCTTGCCAGCCTTCTCCCGCTCAATCACTCACTAACCCTGCCTTCTGTCGCTTGGATCGTCCGTTTCACTCATGTCGTAAGCGTTCCAGTGATCACGACTCCAGAAGCCGGAGCAGGGAAAGCCCAATGTCACATGTACATCACATATCTACCTCTATAGCTACAGATGATTTGTTGGAGGAGGCCCTAATGGCTCTCGACTTGAGTTGATGCAGACAAGTTTGAAGTAACGTATTAATAATGATTTTGTGCTGGTTGATTGATGGTAGTGTAGAATGAGGGAGAACGAAAGCCATTGGGAGCAGATAAGCAAGGTTGCCTTTTCGAAGTCGTACAAAAGCCCAAAGTAATCGGAAGGAAAATATGCAAGTCGTTCAGAATGTGTCTAGGACTCCAAGGTCGCACCGTTGGATGTCATGGTCAAACTTAGAAGGCGGCGTACACTGGCGTCGGCCATTCGGCGGCCGAAGAGCAGATTGGCGGAGGGCGCAGGTGCTGCTGGACGAAACCGTCGTCGGAACACGTCGACCACCGGGCGTTGTGTCCTGGCTTCCAGGCTCGTTGCCACTGCGACTGAAGCGGCTGCTGCGGTTGCGGCTGGTGCTGCTGAGGCGGCTGGATGGGTCGCAGCCACGTCGAGGGAGCTCCGTAAGCGTACCCTGGCGGACCAGCATTCGCAAAAGGTGCAGGCTGAGGATTGCCGAAGCGCGTTTGCTGGGCCTGTTGGCCGGGGAAGGCCGGCTGTGATGCCATGCCCATCTGTTGAGCTCCGTTCGTCGGGGACGAAAGGTTGATCTGATGCTGCGTGCCGTCGAGCGCCTCAGGCTCATACTGCGCTTGAGGGGCGGCGGGTGCCTGTGCAGTAGGTGGATCGAAGATCGAACCGTAAGGAGCGTCAAAGTAGTGCGGGATAGCCTTGTGGTAACGGCCGTCGGGTCCGAACTGAGGAGTAGCGGCAGCTTGCAGGAAATAGAGTCGAGGCTGTGCCGGGACTCCCCATCCTCCAGCACCATTCGGCTTGCCAAAGTCGACGGCGGGGTTCGTTCCCAGGTAGCCCCAGTTCTGGGCGGTAGCAGCCGCGGCTGCGTGTCGGAGATCCATCTGCGGCTGCGTCGGCAGCTCGTTGCTGAAGGATTCCCGCCGTCCCGTTGGTAGCCGCGCGATCTGGCGGTTCAACGATGAGGAACGCGCAAGAGTGGGAACAGCAGGGGCGTTCGGTGAGACCGAGGCCGGAGCAGGAGTGGGAAGAGCGGTCGTCGACATGGGGAAGGCGGGCGCGAGCGGGTTGAAAGTCGACTTCTTTGGCCACAACCGGGCAGCCTCGTACATGCCAGCCGTGTGGAGGACATCGGTGGCGAAGGCGTCGCGGGCGGTGCGCTTGCCGAGATTGTCTCCCTGGGCCTGTCCGTGGACGTCGTACAGTAGAGGCGGCGACGCAGATCGAGCTCGACCCAACGGCTGTCCAGCGCTGAAGGGCGAGGTGTTCAGTCCGTCTCCTCCCAGGCGCTGGCGACACCGGATATGGGCGTCCAGCATGGACCGCCAGAGCTCAAAGTCCTCGATCGTAACACACAAGTTGAACTCGAGAGCGTCAAGCCACTCAAGCTCGTACTCGTTGACGTCCTTGACGGGGATTCCGAGGAACTGCGCCCATGTCGTGTTCGTGTACGTGTTGTCGTCCAAGTACTTGTTGGCAAGCATGAGGCCGGTGATGAAGCCCTGAGCTTCGGAGACCTCGTGCTTGTAGGGCTGTCGCTTACCCTCCGACACAATCTTCTTGTACTTGTAGGTGTACATCAGAGCCAGAATCGTGACACTGAAGGAGATCTGCGTCGAATGAAGAGCGGAGAAGACAAACTGGCAGAACGTCAGGTTCGGCTGCAGCTGGTTCGAGTGAACGCCAGACTGTATCGGATGTTGCGGACGACCCTCAAGGTCGAACGGAGCCGCGTCCGATAAGCTGCTGTCGCTGAACCTCCGTGACGAGGCATCGTTAGGCTTGATGTCGGCGTACCAGAAGTACCAAAAAGTTTGCGCTGCTGTTAGCATTGTCGTCCATGGGGGAAAAACAAACCTGTGTACTGGGCTAGAGGTGTCAAGTATCCTGGCTTTGACTCTTCTGTTCCGGGCTGAGCGAGGCGCATGTCTATCCGCTTGGACGGTGGTGGTGACACAGGCATGGAGTCGAGCGTCAGGGGGGCCATAAACATGTGTAGCGGTCGCGCCGGGGCGTTGGGCCCAGCCTTCACAAGGAGCTGATCTTCCATCGGTGGGGCGGGCAGGACGTCGTTATATGAAGGCACGTAATCGGCGCTGCCAGCGTTCCATGTGGACTTCAGATATTGTTCCATCATGGAGCCGTTCGAAGTGGGTCGAACCCCCACGACGCCTACTGAAGACGGCGGCGTGTGCGGCTCGACCGATGAGGGGGCGAATGAGGACGCAAGTGTTGGTGGAGGCTGGGTATGTTGTTGGTACTGGGGCATCAAGCTCTGGGCCCAAGTCATCGGTGACGTGCGGTGCACTGACGACGGAGACGCCGAAGCTGGTGGGGAGAGCGACAGCGAGTTGCGGTAGGCGTAGTTGGTGCCAACGGAAAGTCTTTGCTGACTGTTGTTGTTGGGCTGCCAAGCCCCCGAGGGCTCGCCAAAGCCCCACTGGGGCTGTTGTTGTTGTTGCGGCTGCAGGATGGCGAACGTTGCGGATCCGTGGGGGAAGGAAACTTCCGTGCCACAGATCAAGTTTTGCCACCTAGAGGATCAACGAGGAGGTACAGGAGAAGGTGTCGAGGAACTCGATCGCTCGATTGCCGTATCTCAGTGCCGATACGTCTAGAGAATCGTACTGGGTAGAAGGCAGCTCAAGGTCGAGGTCGTTGAGGAGGAAGTTGACAAAGAGAAGCAATCGGATTATGCACAGGCGAGGTGGTCGTCGTACAAGGAAAGGGGGGAAGGACGAGGTGCGGAGGGGCGAGGGAGGGAATGAGGAGGCACGAGGACGGGCGAGAGTACGTCGGACGCTGCGAGTCGTCGATCGTTGTTGTTATATCGCGGCCGCTGTCGGCGGACAGGGAGAGTGTGTGGTCTCGGGTACTCGGGCTGGGGCGAGAATGGGAGACGGGAGGTGGGGATGGGTTAGAAGGAGAACGCAAGAAAGGGGAGGAGGTTTTGACCGATGACCGAAACAAGAGAATGCAGAGAGAGAGGAGGAAGAGGTGGTGTGTGGTTGTGTGTGTCGGCGAGCGCACTGAGTCAGGGAATGCTGGGACAGGACGCAAGACGCAGATGTCTTGGACACGCGTGTGTGTGGTTGTCGTAGGCGGCGGTTCGGGCGATCCACCGGTCACTTTGAATCTAATCCACAGTCCACTCGGATCCACTCGATCCACTGGATAGGCCTTGATCCACTTTGATCACCGCGCTGTTGCACGGTAGCGCCGCAGCAGTGCGTAGTGCGGCAGCCCCGTGTACCTGTGTTGCGGCAAGCACTGCGCGCAAGCCGTAAGTCTGGAAGCGTCGAAGCTTGGAAGCTTGGCCGCCCGCCCTTAAACGGACGCCTGAAAGGGTATCCGGAACGAGCTAAGATAGGATGGGATTCCAACAATCAGCCGAGAATCGAGGATCGAGGATCGGGATCGGGGCTGGTGGGGGCTGGCGGCGGGGCGGGGAGGGCGGGGGCGACACGCACGACTGCAACGCCAATGCGACAATGCACAAGTGTCGGTCCTCTCGGTCGAGCGTTGTGACCTTCTTAGCGTGAGGCTTACCTCTAGGGGCCACGCCGCGCTACTTGTCGCAACGGGGTCCGGCAGGTCACAGGTCAAACGCAGCACGCAGTGCGCAACAACAATGCGACGGTGCACACTCGTTCCTTTCCGGCCGATGTGCCGTGCAGGGGTGTGTGTGTGCGTGTGGACGCAGGCCGTCTTTTGGGATGCGAAGGGGCAAGCCCGTGCAATGTTGTCTTGTGATGGCAAGCGCTCCAAGGCCGCGTCAGTCAGACAATGACTGCAATCGGTCGTTGCGGGGAGGGAAAGGAAAACCCTGTCGCCTGTGCTGTGCAAAGTGCGAGGGCAAGGGACGAGACGGGGTGGTCGATGTTGTGCGTCTTGGGTTGAGGGCCACTGAAAAGAGTTGGTGTCCTGCAGAGAAGGAATGTCGGTCGGGTGTCTTCTTTTCGTCGCTGCCGATCCGGCAGTGCGCACTGGCAGGGTCTGAGGCTCGTGCACCCGGCGGGGCGTCGACGAAACTGCCCTGTTCCAAAGGGAGGGCGAGGCGAGCAACGGTGGCGAGCACCAGCTGTCCAAGGCGAGGGCGCGTCCAACGTGCTTCACGCGGGCGCACACACGACACCGGAACAGGTTCCCGAATCACTTCAAAGTCCAAGCGTTCCAAGCTCTGCCGCAAACTCGGAAGCCCCAACTCCCAGACGATGGGTCAGATCCTATTGCGCGCAGGCGTCCTGGTCCCGTCCAGCAAGACAATGACGAGGGTGCGAGGGTCGTCGGCAAAGCGTAGCGCCGTCGTTGATGCTTTGGCGGCGGCGGTTGTGCGCCACTGATGCACCAGATGCAGTAACTCGTCCAGGAGTAGAGGGCTGCAAATGCAAGGGATTAAAGACCAGCGTTATGAACAGCTTGCTTTCAATCCGTAGCAGTTCCCAAGTCGGCCAAAACAATGATGGCTAACGAGACGTCGGCGCGATTGTCCAAAAAGTGGTGGCTGGCGGCCACTGGGGTTTGGAATTGAGGAAGCTGCCACTGATTAGTAACTTCCTGAATCGATGGGTGGTGCGACTGTGCGAAGAGCGCGACTGTGCGTCCGGATTAGGTCTGAGTCACGTCGCAGATATGATGCACTCGGGGCTCGGCCTGCGATAATATCGAGTGCGCGAGTTTGGAATGCACAGATCTCGGGAACGTAACACTGAGGGGGTGGTGGACGAGAACCTCGCGTGGAGAGAAGCGTACCTTGGTGCTGTACTCCAAATGTATCACACAAGCTGAGCAGAGACCTCGCAGTCGGGAATGGATGGATTGTCGTTATTCGCAGCAGCGATTGATTATGCTTGAAACAGATGGACGCTGGTTCGCCGGCGTCTGAAGAAGGCCGCGTCGCAAAGTTCGAGATCGGAGCGCAGATGGGGGGCAATACAAAGCTATGCTTGCCTTGCACTGAAACAGGCCGCCTCCTGTGTGTCGACCGGGCCGGCTCCGTTGTGGTCTAGGAGTTATTCAAGAACAAACCTGTCGACGGCTAGTGCACCGGACGGGGTTGCGTGCGTGCAGGGATTCGAAGGAACGGATGAGGAGGCGCTGGAAGCCGATGTAGAAAAGGAGGTGCGTGCGTGCTGTGGCGTGAAGGCGTGCGGTTTCGAACCGGCTAGACTGGAAGGAGGAGGAGCTTGAGTCGTGGGCGATCGTCGCACAGGTCGTACAAGGGAAGGGGGCGAGGGTAGGAAAGCGAGTGTGGGAGGAGAGAAGAAGATCTCTGCACTCGCTCGTACTGGTGAAGAGGAGACGATCGAGGAGGAGTTGAGAGTCTTGTGTGGAGTGATGTGTGTAGATGGTTGAAGACGGAAGGCACTTGATGTGCCAAGTGCGCGTGTGTGCTGTGCAGCGCTTGTCGCCTGGTGGATCGCAGTTGTCAACTCACTCGTCAGTCGGTCGGCGACATGATCGTAGCCGTTACGTGTTGTCCTGATGGCCTGTCGGCCGCGACAACCCAAACTTGACTTTGTGTTCGGACCTGATGTCCTGAGAGACCTATCTGACCTGAGCTGGTCAGGTGGCAATTCGAACATTACCGACTTGTCATGTACGAAGCGTGTGTGTCCGCTCCCGCCATCAGGGGCCGCGCAGCCGGACCAAGGAAGCCAAGGAGCCCAAGAGACCGTAGGATGTAGCTCCGTGCGCAAGTGTAAGCGTAAGCGTAATCTGAATCAAGAATCCAATCCGTAAGGTACAGGTTCGGCCTGAAGATGATGTTACTTGCCGACGGTACGGTATGGCCTAGCTGAGGTGAGCTTAAGCGTCAGGCACCATCAGGGCTCAGGGAGCAGGAAGCGGAGAGAGGAAGGGGTTCGGGGGGAGGGGACGAGGCGGGGGATCGTGGAAACGCCGGTCTACGAATGTTACACCTGAGCAATGCCTGAACGCCGTAATATGTGGGTCTAACCCGAGAAATGTCAGCATTGCATGCCCCCATTGACCCTCGAACCCTGGACCCTATCAATCACATACAGCCTTGCCTCTCACTTGGTCCCTGACCGGTCGACACCGCGGTCGCAGTGGGTTCTCGCCGACATCCTGGAGTGCTCTTGTCCTGGCGTCCTGTGATCCTGGACCGTGGCCCTCGGTCAACGTCAACGTCAATCCGTTCAAATCTGTCAAAAATGCTATATTGCCTTTCATGGGTCCTGATTGTCCTGATAACCTGACCACGCCTCCATCCCTGTCGAAAGCCTGCTCCGCTCCCCTGTGCACAGAGCCTAACCGGCGGTCAATAACGTCAGTCCGCCCTAAAGTTTCTCTCCACTCTTCAGCCTCAGCCCTCAGGTTCAAGTTGAGACTCACACTGTTGCCTGTCTTCCTGAGCGCCTTCTAATGGTCTTCGTTCGCTCCTTGCTCCTCGATTGAGCTGTCAGCCAACAATGGCCGCCGGCAGTCGTGCGCGCTTCTGATGCACCGAAGACTGTTGACTCATTGTCTGGAGCCAGACTTCGAAGCGCCCAGTAAGTAACTGGCAAGCCGTCGTCCCTGGCCTTGGTCTTAGCCTCCGTGCTGAATGCACTTTGGAGGCGTTGCCGCGTGGCAGGTACCGCGTCTATGCTTTCATGCTAACGACCTTCGACATCCGTCGCATCGCATTAACCGCCGCGGCCATTCATTGTACGGCATGGACACCATGCACTGTCCCCCGTTGCGTCCCGTTCGTATCAATTCCATTGCGACTGAACTGCGAATGGCGGCAAGCCAGAGATTCGACCCTGTCGAGCTGTTGTCCGCTAGGCGAGCAGCTGGAAAGATGCGAGACGCACCATGTCAGATTGCGAGCACTCAGATCTATTTTGCGAGCTGTGTCGGCGTCGATCTGTATCGGACCCTGGAAATAAACCCCCGAGTACTCTGCTTTCGCGGGCTTCGCAGACCAACAGTCGCTTGAATCTTGCCCTGTGTGCGCACTGCGCTGCGGTCAAGTCTGATTCTCTTTGGACGATAGACCCTTGAAAGACCCTCTGAGCTCCGAGGTGACCGGGGCTGCGGTTCTAGTTTCCTGGTCGGTGGTTGCGGAGGCGATCTGCCGGCTTGCACTACAATGCATCTGAGCGAAGGCCTCATGCTCCTAACGTACCCCGCCATAGACATATCTGATGCGGCGGATATGAGCTATATGCGTCGTGAGACTTCCCGAGCGACCTTCGACTCTCCTGACCGGCTTTCACAGTTCGATCGTGCGCTAGCGTAAGAACTCTTCCGCGTTAGCGCAGATTCCATGTCACAGGAAAATACAAGAAAGTCTCGAAACTAGGGTAAGTCGGGCTGAGGCAAAAGGGCACGCGATGGCACAGGCGCACAAGTGACAGCCTGGGGGTAAACAACGATATGGCCCGCAGCTGTCGGCTCGTGCGGCTCGTGCGGCTGGAAGCTCTATGCAGGGGTAAGGGAGGAAGGCGGCAAAGGCGAGGCGATAAAGGAAAGGGTGAGGGAGGAACGAAGCAGCAGGGGACTGGGCGCGGTAACGAACCCGAACCCGAACCGAGCCGCCGCGCGCCGTCCCTCCGTCTCTGAGAGTGAAGAGCTTTTCAGGGCCTCAGCGAGTGGCACAGGTCTGAAAGCTGCTTCTTCGTGCAGCATCCATAGTATCACAGTTTAGGCATCAGGCACGTAACAGCACCACAACGACCCGCTTACGAGACGTGATCTCCTCGTCCGTCCCATCACCCCACATATTCATCATCGCCCCTCATGGCACAGTCACTGGGTGATTACGACTCCTTCGCGACCAGCCAGGGTTCACCCAGAATAGAGCTACTGAGAATTTCAGGTCCAACACTTCTGTTTTAACCAGCGACCAGGTACCTGACAGTAGTTTTAGCTTAATGCGTGCCCCTCCCTGCATTCTCTACCCTCATCGCAGTCTTCGGGGCCCATTGCGCCTATTCATACTCAGTTCCCGGCCTCCTTATCAGGGACGATAATACCAGACAATTGGGACCACGGTAGGGTTACGGGCAACGTGTAGAGGTGTGGCGACCGATGCTGACAACATGCGGCTTCGACTCCCAATTCGCGAGCGGCTGGTGGGCTCAGCCCCTCCGTACTTGTAGTGTGCACAACCCGGCAGCCGCGTAAGCCAAGAGCACCTTTGGGTGGCAAACGACTTGCCGCATGACGCCTTGCGCCACACGCCGTAGCTTCAGGTCGCTGAGGTGAAACCGCGCGCCGTGATTTCAATGCGTAGCACCACTGTACTCTCAATTGCTGATTCAGGTGTTCACTCACCTGGCTCGCAACCGCCGCAACCAGACAAAGGCACGCCGTACCTGTACACCTGCGCACTTGCCCACAGCCCCGGGCGGCCAGCGGCAGTCTTCCGTCTAACACCTACCGTTGCACGCTCTTCCGTCAGCCCATGGTACCTTCGAGGTAGCGTGCCAGGCTGCCTTCTCGGCCGTCCTGACGACATCGGTCTTCTTGTTCTTCGTCGCTGTCCGTGTCGACCCATCCCCTTCAACAGAACGCAGGGTAGAGCAAGGCCCACAGGGTATTTGTCAACGGCCGAGGACCGAGCAGGGGCGCCCGGTGCTCTCATGATGAATGCCTGCAGGATCTTCGCCGCCGAACATGCCCAGCCTCGAGGCACAAGGACAGACTATGGGCACCCGCTATGCACGGTGTCCGCGGCGACGTCACTGACCTGCCACTAGTACTGAAGCGTCATTCCCGGCAATGAGAAAGATTTTTTTCGGTGTCCATCTGCGTGAATGCGCACAACCCTTGCAGGCTCAGGAGCCAGGGTTTGCTCGCTCCTGCTCTTCGGATCCTTGGCTGCGGTCATTGTGTGTGCGCGTTCGGGATCTGGGGCCTCGGATCCTTGGTAGTGGTCTCGTGGCCTACGTTCCTCATCATCGGACAGTGCACAGGGCCAAGCGGGTGCAACATCTAAACCTTTCACTTCACCTGTCCTTGTGCCCGTCGGGTTGTGACATAGAGGAGCCAGAATGTCGTACACTTCTCCCCCAACGCCACCCGGGAATCGAAACGAAGACATCTGATGAACATTTACCCCACATATCCACGTACCCACATTTAGGATTGTCAGGGTCGATGGCCTCCCTTCGCAGACCTGCAGGTCGTTCAGCACTGGAGCTAATTCGCACCACTCGTCGTTACACGAGCGCTCGGCACCCAGGAAATGCAGGACAGTCGGGGCTCGGGGACCACTTAGCGTTGGTCCTGTCAGGGTACGACACACATCGGCATAGTGCGCACCGTCACATTCATTCATTTGGACCTGTCTTGGCTGGCTGAATGCTTGGTCGGTGGGTTGGCGGCAACTAGTGTCAGCGTGGCCGTCGCGGGGAGACCATGCGCTCGAGCTAACAGTGAGAGTCTTGCAGCTTGCAGAGGCCAGAGCGGCTCTGGCAACGCCACTTACCTAAATGTTGATACAAGACGTCTGTCATTCGGAACGAGTGGTGGCGGAAAAGAAGCTGGCACGCCTGCCAAGCTGCGAGGAGGCGGCGCAGGTAAGGGACCTGGATTGTTGTGGCGTCAGGGAAGAAGGGGTAGGGCAATAGATGTGATGCTCATTTGCGTGTGATAATCAACTTCCAGAGGTACCCGCCCTTGTGGGTCGGGCAACAGCATGTGCAAACCCACTCCAGCACTCTACACGAGCATGTTCCTGCTTGGTTCGAGCGGGCATAGGTCCCGATCGTCCTACTTAAGACGTGCAGGCATTGAGCTGTGAAACGTAGGCTGGACTACGCGCGGTTTACGCAATATGATGTTACGGGAATAGGACAGCTTGTGGGACCTTGCGGAGTCGGAGGACTTTGCGAGTCCCAATCCGGACCTAGCACCGCGGTCATCGGCTAGCGTCGGTCGATCGGTCGCTGTAGTGACATCGGAAAGGCAGGTTCTACAGCTTTTCGTGGCTCGGGGAGTGAGAATGAGCCGATGACGGTGTTAACGACATGTACAATCAGTCTCGTGCTGCAATCCCTGTGAGTTCCGCTACTCTTGTTGGCACCAGGCACTCTCGAGTGTTGTTGTGCCTGCACTCTTGGACAACCGATACTGCATTTGGACTGAGGAGATAGTAAACTCGTGGGAACGCTACTGTGGAACAACGAGTGGAGCGCTCGGGTGTCTGCATAATCTGCCTTTGGTAACGACAATACATACGTAGGCGCTCACCCCTGCTTACCCCTCCTGCTGCTCACGGTACCATCACATTTGCACACATTATGCAGGTGGTGCGAGCAGCCATGTCCTCTTACAACTCGACGCACAGTATTACGACAGAAGGCAAGCAGTTCTCATGCAAACAGCGCAGAGAGCGGTGACGCTTGTTCGTAGAGCTATTCTCTCTATGTAATCCGTGATTTACTCAGGTGCGTCCAAGTCAAGAAAGAAGGCTTGGCACCAGATCAGTAGTCGGTCCCGTTCGCGTCGGATTGTGACCACTTGATATCCCAGCAGCTGTGTGAGCATGAAGCCCCGCGTTGCTTGTAGGTGACAGGGCTTGCACCGCATTGCCCTGGCCGCCGACTGGGAGGCGAAAGTCGAGCATTCGTTGCAGTGTACCTGAGCTCCCTTGCGACTGATTCACTGAAGAAATCCTGTGCCGCTCCGTCTTGCAGGAGACTATGGTCGGCGGGTGTCGTTAGCTTGATGTCTTGATGATCTAGACTCCAACGCCTGCCTTCTAGACAGGATTAATGGGCCTTTCAGAGTGCACGCCTCGGACAGAGGTTCCAGATCGAGCTCACCCCATCATTTGTCACCGCCTACGCGAGATCAAGTGAAACTTTGTTCCTGCAACACGCGCAACCCCTTGCACACTCGAGTAAGGTTCAAAATAAACGCCAGCTTCACTGTTCCAACCAACGACGCACATCGGTGCTCGCGACACCGTGATCGCCTGGTGCCGTAAGTTCGAGCGGTCATTACGTCTTGTGTCAGTACCCAAAAGCTAAGTTTCGACATCGAGATAGGGCTGTGGCCGAAGACCGGACAAGCTTTCTCAAGGCAATAAGTGCGCGCGTCTGTAACGAACGACCTTCAGGGCCCCAACGTGTTTCACCTAAGGGGCGACCGACTCGATTAAGCTCTTGCCCCACTAATCCAACGAAACCTCCTCGCCCAACTCCAACGGAATATCTAACGGCGCCCCCATGGTGAGATTGGTACCTTATCTTTCAGGAACAATTCTACTGCTTGGCAGCGCAAGGACAAAGCTAGGCACCATCGGTCACCACACCTTATTATTACCCAAGATTATATCTGATCTGTTCCGTCTATTGAGGTGTCCATCGTAACAATCATCTTTATCTTCTGCACAGCCAGGATACAGTATCGAGTATTCGTCTTGAACTTGGCTCCCGGTACGTTCGATAGCGTTATGGAGGACCTCTCAATAGCTGAGGGCAAGCTGTTCTAATATAATGGGGAACCTGCACTGGGCGGGATTTCATAGCTGGAGAGACTCGAAACTCATCTGCTCACGGCCCCCGGCTGCTCCTGCCTACTAAGCAACACAGAAAGCAACCCTACTTTCAAAGTGTTGCTGCCGCAGTACAATTACGGATCGACATGCGTAAGTTAAATCCAAAGTCCCCATCTCACACACCATTTCGCTCTTCCCGCGTCGTAACTCCGCGCAAGCATGTGCTGCAGTCCAGTCTTCTCTACCTCAAAACCAACAGGAACGACAACATCGGTGGTTGTGGTTCTCAGCCGAACAGCCCTCTTTTTTCGGGGCACCAAGGGCACTGACCAAAAGCAGACGCAACCAATGCTCTCGTCATCGTAAACCTTAGCCGATGTACTATCGATGGTTCGATGCCGTACAGTGCCTGTTGCTGAATTGGTGGTATTCACAACGGTCTGTCCGCAACTTGTTCAAGCGTGTATGCGAGGGCCTAACGATATGTGCTTGCTAATACCTCAGAGTATCAAACGACAAGGGTACATTTAGGATATGAAATGTGCCTCGTATGTTCTGAATTTAGTATCAAATGGTGGTGGGCACAGGAAGATCAACCAAGGAAAGACCTGTCAGCCCTCTGAGCGTCTTCGGCACCACGTTACAGAAGGTTGATAAATAGTGGCGTGGCACGGAGTTGGAAGACATACCACACTCCACATTCATGCAGATCTGAATTGAGCCTTTAGCGAAATACGGTTTCCCTAACCCTGATCACCAGAGACAAGATCAAGCTACTTTGAGAGTATGTAGGCTTCTGACTGAACTTCTGTGTCACCTAGCTGTGCGTCGATAGGGCTCCGGATCCGCAACGGTTTGCCAACTGGAGTGCGACACTTTGCGGTTACGGGACCAGTGGGCCAGTGGCACACCCCCAAGAGTTCGCACTTCACAGTATGCGATGGACACTCACCGCCCATCCAGTCGGTTGGTTCGGTGCGTACAGAGTCGGCCATGCGAGCTGGGCAAGAAGAGCAAGGCCACGAACCGCGCCCGGGTGATGAGCAGAAACCCTTTGAACTGTCTGAGACCCCATTCATGTAACAGTCCGTCCCTGTAACACTCCAAACCGCTCGCAAGACAACCGGCGTCCGCTTCCGAGATGGCATGTACAATAGACAGTCCTTGTTACACTAGTGCGTTAGACACATACGTTATCGTCCATTCTGCCGTACCATGAGCTAAACGAGACACCTTGCGTGCCAACTCATGAGGTAGATGGGCCTAAGCGCTACATGAACAATTGAACTAAGGTCGTTGAACTGATTGCGTATCTGTCTAAGCGAACAAACTGATCTAATCACGGCCTTGGGACCCCAATATTACCGAGGTTCTGTCGTGCGTCCTTCCAAGTATGGTTCTGAGAGTATCGCAGTAGTGCCTGGAGGCAACTGGGACGAAATGGGAGCGGGCTGCGGCGACAGGCCCGTGCGCCGAGGTGTTAGAACTCCGCAACAATGGAATTCAGCACGCCAATATGGGCCTACAACTTCCACGTTTGTCAGAGGAGCTGTATCCCAGTGGTGTGTCAAGGCCAGCGGGCTTGCTTCCCAAAGGTTCTAAACGAAACTCCTAACTGTGACACAGATTGACGGGTTCTTCCCTGGTCACTAGTTGGCCTGTCCAGCTCTCGTCCTCCTCACCTATGCCTAACCTTTTTGAGCCGTAAGCCACAGAGCCACTGAGGACACTCAGGAGTATGAAATGATTCCATGCCGCCGGACACTGCACAGATCTCTGGCACCGGGCGTAAGGGAGGCGGAGGGCGGCCCTCCTACAGGGTGACGGCGGCGTTGCTGTTACTGCCCTCGGTGCCACTCGGCGCCGACGCCTCGCGCCTCGCAGTCGCCCAAGGATGTGTCGTGGGCCCATTCATCACTGGATTCATGGCTTTGGGCTTGGGCTGTTCTCGGCGTGCACTGGGCGTATGCGCAAGCCCCTTCACCGGTGGAGCACGGGCGCAGTCACGTTTCTCGCACCCCTCATCCTGAACCCTTCCATGTCTCGGAATGGCGTTAAGATAGAAGCAGCGTTCCACAAATTAACCCTTTCGCCACGGAAACCCGAGCCTAAGCACCCCCGCCCTGCTCACCCTGCTGCCCCATGCCAAAGCCTCTTCGCAAGACGCCCCCTTATTGGTGTCGGAGGCTTCAGAAACTGCTTCAGAAGCGAGCAGACGCTGAGCCGTCAGTCGCACTGAACCCTATCCTCCCTGTTCTCTACTGAAGGGGCCGCAGGAGCAATGGGGCCTCACACGACCCTCGCGCAACAAAGAGATCTATGTCTGATCCTTTGGTGCTGCGGCGTAACAATGCATTCAGTGGCTGAGATCGCATCTGTTGCAATACAGTACACAATCCACACACGCAGTCGAGACAGAGAGGGGACGCTCGGACATAGATCTTGACCAGGCAGCTGTTGCACGGCCACAGGGGTGGTCCGTAGAGCTCGGTCAGGTCAAGTCTGCGTCGTCGTGCACAGCGGTTTCGCGGCGTAGACCAAGAATGTGGCAACGAGCCCTGCAGGTGTGTCGTGCTTGTCGACATTGCTGCCGTTCCTTTTGCCTAGCGTAGTTGTGAGGGTTGGCTACGAAGTCTACGCCAGGTTGGCCTAGGGAACACACCCACTCGCTGACGGCTACGTTGACGCAAAGATGCATGGGGTCTTGTCGCACCGTTACGCCGGCGTTCGCGGCCCATACGAGCACCTTGCTCTCTCTCTCTCTCTCTCTCTCTCTTTCTCCTGGCCGTTTGCGCGTGAAACCAGCTGTAAATCAGACTCAGGCTCAGCCCGGTCCAGCGGCTTCCTTGCCGTTTGCTTTCAGTTGCGCTTCGTCCTTCACGTTTTGTCAGCAACGCTAAGTGTGGAGGTGCAGTACGTGCGCGCCGCCGCCACGCCGCCGCAGGGTCACGCTGGCGGTCGGGGTGTGAGGCTGAGCTTAGATAGCGTCGGTGGCACGGAACGGCGAGACACCATCTGGCGTCTGGGGTGCTCGGGAATCTTCCTGATCCGACCTGATTCCAAAGTTGCCGCTTGCTTACCGCGCCCGCGCCGGGGACGCTCGACCTTGATCTTGACGTTACGTCGGCGCCCATCCCGCCTGGGCTCATTCCCGAGTCTCGCGACTTCGAATCATGGTCCACGGACCCCCAGAAATGCGCATTTCCCTCGCTTGCCCACCACTCGCCCCTGCATGTCGCACTGTTAGCCCAAGCCACTGTTCAGCCCGCTGTATCTGCACTGCGAGAAGTGAGATCTAAGCCATCTCGCAGACGCCGAGGATTGGCATGCCTGGTTGCGACGAGACGAGCGGCGAGCGGTCAACGACGACAGGCGCTAAGGGCGGCAAAGGACGGAGGACTGAGGATTGCGCAATACCTGGCGGGGCTGGTTGTTTGAGCCCGTGGAATGCGTACCACGACCTTCCTGCACGTGGCGTACCTGAGTCTAACATCAGCTTCACGACACAGAACGACGGTATTGTTCCTGGCGCAGTCTCCACTGTATCGTTCCCGTTCATGCATATGCGTCGGGCGATGACCCCTGCAAAGAGCGCAACCTCGCAACTGAACTGCATGATGGCGGAGGTTACATGCACAGCTATGCCACCGGGCCAAGCCTCGACCGCGGGTGCAACAGGCACCGAGCAGCGGGCCGTCGGGCACGATGAGACGATGGGGGCGGGCATGAAGAGCATAGCATCGGATAGTCGCAGCATTGCAGGAAAGGCAGGATCTAGATGCATAGCAATTCACTGACATTGACGCCATCATCTAGCCCATATCGACGGAGTGCACTGATTCCCACCTCCTCGTCGGGTCACTTCCGCGGTGCACAGCTCCAATTTGTGCCCTTGGCATGTCGTCCCACGGCGGGTCACGTATGTAAGTCCCTCCTCAAGGAACATCGTCCCTCGACGGCCATCCCTCGCCGTGGCACCATCCCGCGCACGAATCCGACGCTCCGACCCCCGCGCCCGAACTCAGATAAGATGCAATGTACCTGAGTCCGCAAGCTCGTAAACTCGGCAGGTCCCCCCACAGGTGTACCCGGGTCTCAAAGTCCTGGCGTGCGTTGCGTGCGAGGTGTCGTACGTTCCTCAACTTCAGTCACGGGTCGGCAAGCTCGGCCACCGTAGTGCCGCGTAAGACACCGGCGACCCATGTCATGAACTCTTGGAGCGCGTACGCTGGTTCCCGGTCGTGGCGTTTTGTCACCGATGATGGTCCACGACGTCCTCGACGATTGGCACGAGGAAGCACAAACTTGCGACAACCGCTCCTCCTCATCGCACATGACGCCAGGGTTTCGCATCGAGTGGCTACAGCTTCCGCTAACTTTCTGCACTTTTGGGTGTACCTGCAGTGGGTGGAACCTTGTCTTGAGCATGGCTTTGTATTATCGTCAGCACAGGAACAAATCTGCAAGGGGAGTGCGACGCTCTCTGCGCGTGAATGAATGCCCTGTACCCCGTGCGCGCAGCTTGGCTGAACAGATCGTCGGCCCTTCGCCTAGATAGCCATACTGTAAGATACCACAGAGGTGTTCCTGTCACAGATCTGTTTCCTCAGCGGCGTACAATGGAGTCAATGGCAATCGGCTACTCCTTGGGTAGAGACACAGGCATAGTTTTAGGCAGTCGCTCGGCTCCTCGCTTGGACTAGTCTATGGGGAGCAGGTCTCACCCCAGCGGCCACGCTGGGGACTAGGAGCGAGACGGATTCCGTACAGCGATTGTAGTGCTGATGGTGACATGTGGCACTGGCATGCACGGATCGCGTGAACGCGGCCGGGCAGTGACTCGGTCTTGTCGAGGTGGCGACGAGCGCAGCGCTAATAAGATCGCAGACGTGGGCCGCATCTCCTTCATCTCAGTTCCGGCCAGGCTAACGTCTCCCGCCAAGTGGATCCGATGGTCTGTGACCGATGACGGTTTGAAGTTAAAGCGAATCGCCCCGTCAAGGTCTTTCGAGAGAGTGGGTTCCGGGGATGGGCCCGAAGTGAGCTAGCAACCCCTCAGCAGCTCATGCCGCAGCCGCTGCGATTGGGCTCCTCGGCTTTTGATGCAAAACTCTCTGGGCTGTTTGTAAGTGGCGGTCCGCAGTAGGTTGTCCACTGGGCTGGTGTTGATGAAGCCGCCGGCATCGTGGACATAGACGGGAAGAGCGGCAAGAATGACAACAATAGCAACTACGAGATCGGAAGTGAGGCAAAAACGTTGCAGCGGTTAAACACATGTAAGCCGCGGACCTGGCAGGGAAGCGTTTCAAGACATCCACAAGCTGGACTGCTGTTCGCCGGGATGCGCTTTCCCAGCCCTTTCGATTGTTGCGTCCTAGCGCACTCCAACCTCAGTTCGGAGTGCGGGCTAGGCAACGTACACGCAACGGCCGCAGCCAACGGTCTGCGCGCGCTTTATTGCAACCGATCCGTGGCCCGTTCTCGCGATCCGGTGCATAAACTATTACGGGTAACGTCTCCCGTATGAGAAGTCAAGGCCTGGTATCTGCCGTGATTCTGGACATCCGGCGGTCATAACCTTGCTTGGCTATGAGGTGAGTCGTGACTCTTGCTTGCAAGGAGCCGGTCTGGGATCTGAGAGACGTGAGAGACGAGTATGATGCGGCGCTGCGGTCAGTGAGAGTTTCGCCCCTTCCTGCAATAGGTGAAAGCGCTCTCAACTTGGCGCTATGGCGAGCTATACTGATTCCGAGGCTACGCCACAAGAGCCTTACAGCATGGCCATCGACCAGTGCCGTATTGCGTCTACTGTCGCCTCCGCTCCGCCTGTCCAGCCCATCGGTGCGACCTTGAACGACCACCCGGCCAATTCTTCATCGGGTGATGTCGTGGCCATCGGCTGTCCACCCATATCCGTCTCCAAGGGGATACTTAGCCAACGCCTGGCACGCTCCCGGTCCCCGGTCCCCGGTACCTTTACTAAGATCATGACAACGAGAGTGTCGGTACTGCGCTAGCCCGGCCAAGATGTGGTCGGAACGACGGTAGCACCGGCCTCCGCACTTTTGATTACATTCATGAGTACACATTTCCTGGAAAAATGACATGACATGACCCGCAACCGCAGGACGAAACCGATCTGTACTTGCACTGGGCAGGGGTGGAGCATGTTCGAAACAAAACCAGCATTCAGTTGTACGTTATCTGGACGTCAAGTCGACTCCCGTGTGTCCGCCTCAGGTTGCTATCTCAATCACCATCTGTGGGGGCGGAATCACCAGACTCTGCTGGGTTGATGCATCGCTCGCCTTCCCGTCGTCGCGGAAGTAGTAGCCGATCCCTCCATTAGGGCTTGGGGATGCCATTAAGTCATTGGGCGCGCGAGTCTATCTCCATTCGTTTTCCAGTGGCTTGCAGCATTCCCGACATTCTGGGACCGGTGGCCTGAATCTTCCAACCTTCGCTGCCAGTGCTCCAGTGCTTCGGCGACCGGCAACCCCTTGCTGCCCCTAGATAGCTACCCCTTCCGTAAGAGATGTGGAGCGCTGTATTCCGATCTCAACGAGCGTGAGACGGAGAGTTAGCTTTTCACCTTCTCGTCATGCATCATGCGTTGTACCGTTATTACCCAAACGCCGCAGAGCGCATCTCCGGCGTACCTGGGGTATCAGACAAGTATGAAGGTTGAGCGCTGAGCCCAGATCCACGCAGACCGTGGTCCGAACGGCCCGGCATCGCAACAATGCCGTGATGTCTCGTCTCGTTTCACTCTTCAGAAGTGTAAACTCTCGCACCGTAGGGAGTTCCGATGAGATGCTTCAGCTCAGCATAGGAGAAGCACGCCATGCCCAGGGAAGATGCGATGAGTCAGGAGATGTTGGAACACGAGATCTACAATTAGATAGCTCGTTGGCGACTGAGCATCGCTGCGGTTCAAACGTCTTCGGGAGCGTCGGCTCTCCTATGCCTCGCCGCTCCCGCCGCCCTCTCCGGTGCGTGCGGTCCGTGCAACAGCGCGGCGGACCGTCCCGTGTTGATCGGGCATAACTACCCCCTCCTCGCCCCGTGGGACATGCAGATGCAGCAATGGCTTCAGGCAGCGGCTGCTGAACTGCAAGCCGAGGTTGGCGCGCAGCGATCCTAGATTAGGTACAGCGCATACCTCGCGAAACGAGATGTCCGTAAAGTGCGTAAGACAGGTACTGAGGACCTGAGGAACTTGATGCTGCCAGATACCAGATCGAGTCGATGCAGATGGTCGTGGAGCGGGTAAGGCCAGATAGGGAAGCTGTATGCTGTGCTTAGCCTGCGCTCTCTGCGGATCTGCGCTTTGCACCGCACTGGGGATACCCCCCTGAATTGATTGTTTGGCTCCGCAGTCGCTCTGCGATGGATAAGTCAGTCAGTGGTGTCGACCTAAGGCGACGCTCTGGGATCCTGGGAGCTGCGAGTCGGAGTGGGAGCTGGCGTGGACATGAATGTTTGTATGTCTTGCTGTCGCGTTGTCCATGCTGCTGCGCCGCTACGCTGGGGGTGGGCTGGAGATAGAAGCTGTGATCGAGCTCGGTCTCAGCTCAGGTAGTCATGCGCGACCACAGCCCCACAGGATGTGGCAGGCCGGTGGAGCTGCAGACGTGGTCAGCCAGTGTCAGGCGGGCTGGCGGCGGGCTGCGCCGCTCTGCTGCACTGTGAGAACTGTCTGAAGACGAGATGTGACGCCTGACCTGTGCGTCGGATCGGAGACGAGCATGGTAAGGGTCGGATCCGGCGTCAGCGCCTCTTGCATCCTGTCACACGCCAAGCTAGACAGACGCACTGCCTTATTCTGCAGCTTGCTCAAATGGTCAGAGGGCCAGGATGCCAGTAAGCTCTCGTTAGTCCCGTGCATGCGAACCTCCAATCCGGTAGGTCTGTGGCACCTTGCGGGTGGCACTTCACCCCAACGAGGCTGTTAGCGCTGACGACTGGCATGGCTGTCACCTCTGCTGACTGGCAGGTGGTTGTGCAAACCTCCGTTTCCGTGGCGGTGCTGGTCGTCGATGATGCGGACGGTACGAAAGGGGGCGAGTGTCCGTTCGCGGGCAAGTGTGTGGATGCCAGCGCCCTCAACGGACCTCAGCCAGCACAAGTCAGATTTCGAAGGGGACGCCTCCGGTTGACGACAAGACACCCGATGTGAACAAGCGTAAGCGTCAGTCCGGCCCTGACTCGCCGCGGAAGCGTGTCATGACGGCCTGGACAGGCGATGAGCTCGAACTTCTCTTCAACCAGGTCACAGAGGGCAGGCGCGGCAAGGACCTTAATGTACCCGGCCGCACTGCGAAGCAGGCGCATGATCTATGGGTGTAAGTTTCTTGATGGGCTTCACTGACCAGCAGGAAGAGCGTTCGTCCATATCTCATCAAGTGTCTCCATGAGCGCGGGAAGGGCGCGAAGAAGTCAGTGAGCCCTTCTGAGCTCACAATCGCTGACCGACAGACTGCAGTAGCTATAACAGCGATGAGCATGCACCTCTTAGACACGCTACTTGGACTGCTTTCCTTTCGCATCGAGGCATTCGATAATGTAAGGCTTGACTGTGTTGCTGGAGTCAGTTCATGTTTCACTGGAGTTCTCACTGCCAGGTGGTACGGCACTGGTTTGCAGTGCGGCCGGGGACACAAGAGGCGAGCTCGTCACCTTTCTTCCCTGCAAGCACGCCGTTGAACAGCGCCTTCAGCTCGTCGCCACTCCAAGCCCCGCCCTTACCGGCGACACGGGCTGGCTGTCAGCACATCATTGAAGCCCCGCACTAACGCTGGCGCTGCTTGTGACCCTTGCCTCTGGAGCGCTTGCGATTCGGTCTCACGTCCGACTCGTATCCTGATGCGGACTCCTCCTTGACCGAAATGTCGGAGCTGGCACTGACGGCCCCCGCCTTCGTCGATGAGTTGGACATGATGAGTGGAGAGGAGAGTGAAGATGTCTTCTGCAGCCTGACAGTCGTCAGTGAAGGAGCGCCCCTCACAGGTGTATGCATTCCGCCGCATCCCAGAGTAGGATGCATGAGCATGGCTAACCCACATCTCTAACTACAGACTTAGTCAGGACTCTCGTTACTTTCCGCCCCCGTTCTTGCCCTCGCGAAGACCGCGGATGATCAACGGCTTGACCGTGTTGCTGCCGTTAGTTGTTGCAGGGATCACGACAACTCACCTCCAGGTAGTCTGACACTGATGTGCCGAGCGACCGGGAAGCGCAGCTTCGAGGTCTGCACCTTTCTTGCCAGCGAGCATAGCTTCGAAGAGCTTGACGCGTTCCTCAGGGGTCCAAGGAACGCCCTTGGCCCCGCCGCGCTTACGCTTGTCGCCGGTCTCTGCCTGTCAGGTTTGAACACACTCGGAACGTTGCTCACGAGACTGGCTACGCTTAGCCCTCTTCGTGTCGGGCTTGTATTCGTCCTGCTCCGACTCGAACTCCTCCTTGAACAGGGTGTCGACGGTGTGAAGGGTCTCTGGGGTGATGGTCTGGCTAGACATGACAACTGTCGTCGGTGAATGGAGGGAATGAGGATGAGAGTAATCGTGAGTGCAGCGCTGGACGTGTGTGTGTGTCAAAGCTCCTTGTGCGGTTGACTGGACCGAAAGGACCTCGCGCGCCCTCATCAAGTGTGTGCATACACTACTTCCCGGCATTCCCTCCGTTCTCGATGCAGCGGACGAGGAAGGGCTTGAGAGTGTTTCTGGCGTGAGCTGGGTAGCCTCGTCAGGTAGCTCACGCCCACGTCGTAGTGCATTGATTCGCCGTGCGGCCCGGGACGGCGGCCTCAAGCTCGGCGCCCTTCTTCTGCGCAAGCATTGCGTTCAGCAGCAGCACACGTTCGGTCGGCGTCCACGGGTTCCCACGCCCGCGCTTAGCTGGTGTCAGTGCGTGTCGAACCTCGATGCTGGACAGTACCAGAGGAAGCGGGCTTTGATGGGTTGGTCGCCTTGCGCTTGCCCTTCGCTGGCTTGGGAGCGGGCTCAGGAGTCTGGTCCGATTCTGACTTGATGTCGAGTTCGGTCAGGTCAGACTTGGTATCGTCGAGCTCGTCATGCTCAGGCGGAGGCGGAGGGCTGGGCTGGCTCTTGCGGCGGGTCAACATGGTGTTGTGCTCTGGTGTTAAGATATTGCCTAGAGACAAGAACGGGATGAAGGAAAGGACCTGGTCGCGCAATCGTGTGGATCGTCTAGGGCGGCTGGGCCAGGACCACGGCTGCGCGCCCGTTGCGCGTTGCGCCCCCGTGTGCTCAGCAGACACGCGCGGTCGACTGATGCTCACTCCATAAGAGCTCGCACTCGTCGCCGCTCCCATGCAACACGCCACCATGCCCAAGCGCACCACCGAAGAGCGCGATGAGCTGGACCCCACGCCTTTCAAGATCGAGGATGACACATCATCCGTATCCGTGAAGTCTGAAGACGATGTCGAGGAGAAGAAGCTTGCTCCCGGGAATGCGGATCATGGTCCCGCCAAACGCTCTCGTGGTAGACCGGGGTCCAAGGCTTGGACGACCGAAGACCTCGACCAGTTGTTCACAGCGATGATTAGCGGTAAGACAGCGAAGGCTCTCGAGGGTCAAGTCAATGGCCGCACCGGTCATCAGTGCCTGAGTACATGGAAGTGAGTGGCTGCAGGTTGATGGGGCCTGACTGCAGAGCAACGCTCGAGCCGTATCTTCGCAAGTGTGTCGCGGAGAAAGAGAAGAGGTCGTAGTTGTACATGCATGGTGTTGGAGCCCGTCGAATGCACGAGGCAAGTCACTTAAGACCAGGCTTCTCCTGCAGAGCCTTGCGGAGATAGGGGAGAACGGTGTTGCTGCTTGTCAGCTGCACGGGGAACCCCAAATGCTCACCGCCAAGTCTGCTGGCACTGATAGCCGGAGCGACCCTCGATGCGGCCCTCAAAGGCTTTGGCGTTCGGGGAGGGGATGCCGACAATGTCGAAGAGGGCGAGGAGCTCGGCAGCTGTCCAAGGACGTCCTTTGGACTTGCCACTTGCAGGCTGCTTGTTCTTGTTTTCAAGCTTGACGTCGGGGAGGAGCTCGCCCTCCTCGGACTTGACAGCAGTCGAAGTCATGCGAGAGTAGGGCTTCTGCTCAAGGAGAGGCGATTGTTTGATTGCGCGCGGCATCGGGGATGAGTGTCGGTGTGAAGGATAAGAAAGGCTAGACGATAGATGCTGAGGTGTAAGGGGCTGAAGAGGCATGGGACAAGGATCTTCGAGGGCGCGAGCTGGACTGTGTGCCCACTCATCCCGTTCAAAACGCCTCAAGCATGGCCGCCCGCAACATACTGCTGGCCCCTCTCTGTCAGCGGTGTGTTTGAGTTCGGACTACCTACAAAGGCGTGAGGTTGCCGGCTTCATCCATCAGTCGATTGAAGGGGTGAACGCCGTGGAGATTCCACGGGTTACGAGCTGCCCCAAACCAAGCGAATCGTCTACGGTCAGCTGCACCAGATCTCGCTCAACTCACTCGACCCAAGGCGTCGCGTCTAGCCAGGCTGTCGTCTGCCCCATAAAGTCATGAACCTGCTGCTGGCTCGCCGGAGGAGGGACATTTGGATCAAAACTTGTCATCGCAAACTCTGTGACAATGATCGGGAGACCAAATAGCCTGTAGTACTCTTCAACTTTTTGACGGAAAGAATCAAACGTTGTGGTATAGACGTGAATAGCCAACACGTCCGGTTTGGTCTCAGGAGGGATGAGGGAGAACCATTTCTGAATGTCAGCTGAGCTTTGGCCGATGAGCGCCTACCTGCAGCCAGTCGATGTCGTGTGAGATAGCAGGTGATGCCAATCTCTTTCCCGGTGTACGCAAGTTGGCGAGATGCACCCAGCTTCGTTATCAGTTGTGGGCAGCGCGCTCCTCACTACGTACGCTCTTGCTGCCTCCTCTGGTGTCGTTCGGACGGCGACGTTGGGGTCCTCATGGTCTGTTGCTGTCAGACACCAACAATGGGTTGATCGACACTCACCAGGCTCGTTGTACCCCAACAGCAACTTCCAACCATCCTGCAGGCGGAACTCGTTGTCTAGGTACCCAGGCGCAAAGCTAGAGTCAGTTCAGGAGCACTGTTAGAAGCTGGAACATCGGTGGCGGGCACGACGTACATCATGGGCACGAACTCCGCGTTGATGGTTAGCCCAGGCGTTGTGCCAGGTAGAAGTTCATCCCAGTTCTTGTTCCAGTTGTAGTGCCATGACAATTTCTGGGAAGTGTTAGCAATGCCATGCGCAGGCGACTCGAGCTTTACCGATCCGGGTTGGATGAACTGTGCGACTGGGTCTGAGGTTCCCTCCTGAATGGGCCAACTGATGCCACCCTGCGGGTTAGCGGTTGACTCCGAATGGCAGCGTGGTTCATGAAGTGCAATGGAACTGTCCAGGATGGGACAAGCAGCGTCAGCGCCGGGATACTTGGGCCCGAGACCTGGTCAGGAGCGAGTAGTTGCACCGGAAGGGCTCGGCTCACTTTATGCGGCATGGTTAAGGTTGAAGTGACTGGCAAGTTGCAGTGTTGACGAACGGATGTCGAGTTGCAGAGTCGCGGATGCGACGTCATTCCTGACGGACCGCGCGACCCCCTCTTGCGCGTTTCGTTGTGAACCCCTGGCGGACACCGCACAAGCCCGGTCGCAGCGAGTGGTCCAGTAAGCAAAAGTGCTGTGGACGCCTGCTGGTGGACTCGTGGCCCCGGGGAGAATCGAACGTGGCTCAGGGTTCCCCAAGGTGCCTAAGGGCAGTGACGACTGGTGACCTGACGCACCCTGGGAGACCTCACGCCGCCGCTGTCGCTCGGACACACGCTCTTGCCTCTGTCACTCACTCACACCTCACCACTACTCATCTCTCCCGACATCCCACTCTATCATCCACTTTCCCCCGACGGAGAGGCGACCGGCAGCGTAGTCTGCTGCCCCCCTCGACATCCACATCTCGACTCTCAATTCGGTCCCGCTCTTTCGTTCTCATTCCCACCCAGCGGGCCCAATTACGCCCACAGCAAACGCCAAACGTTACGTCGTTGCTCACGCGTCTGCCAGCATCGCATCCATCGCCTCCCATCTGTCTAGACTCAATCCACACTCCTTTTTAATCAGCCAGTAGGCCGTGGTTGCGACAAGCGAAGGTGCGTAGTCGGTCGCGTCACGCTCATGTGCGGAACATGACTTGTTTGCCACCCTTCTTCCCTTGATCCTGAACGTCTCGTTCGCTAACTTGGTCAGCATGCCCGACTCGCCACACGACGGGCCGGCGCAGCTCGCCCCTCCCTCTCATCCAACCTCCATGCCTCCTTCATCGTATCAAGAGGCCGGTACGCGAAGCAGGAAGAAGGAGAAGCTCGGCTTGTTTCGCAAGAGGTCAACACCCACCCCAGATCCCATCCCTCCCACGCCGTCTGTGGATGACAACGATGAGTGGCTCGTGGAGGGCGAGTCACGAAACGGCCATGTGAACGCCACTGTGTCAGTTGGTCGAGAAGCCAGCACGCTATCTCGCTCGGCCGAACTTCTCCCAGCCGATGACGCACAAACGTCGGCATCCACACAATCATCGGCGTCTACTCATTTGTCGTCCGCGGCCGCCATTGAGAGGCGGCCCGAGAAGCGGCTGTCGAAGAGCCGCACGTTAGCGAAGAAGACCTCGAGGCTGTTCCAACGTACCTCCAATGGTTCGCACAAACACCATTCTGAGGACGACGCGGCGGTGATCAGGCATCACCAACAGTCTGGACGACAGAGCTCCTTCTCCTCGACGGCGTCTGAAACGGGCTCCTCACGGAATAAGCACTGGAGCCTGTCGCGCGCCAGCACAAACAGTTCCCCTCGCGCCTCGCCTGAGACGCACCAGCCATCATCTTGGCATCCCAGCACGACTTTCACTCTCCGACGATCATCTTCGGTGTCGTATCATTCGCACTCTAAACCTCCCTCAGAACACTCCGAGCCCACCGCGCCACAGACAACGCCGCAAGGCTTGCGCCACCGCGATAGCGCCCAATTCCACAACTCAGCAACAGGAGGGGGCACCATTCGAGGATCTAACGGCTCCACTCTTCAAAGAGCCGACACCGTCTCAAGCCGAATGTCCTCTTGGCTCACCAACATTATGCCCACGAGCAACGGTTCTGAGGCTGCTGCGGCGTCTCCAGCTCCAGCCCCAGTCCCCCCTGTCGAGCAAGGAACACCATCTCAACCGCAGCAGGTCTCGACCTCGTCACCCTTACGACGCCCTCAATCCATCGCTGCGTCGATATTCAGCGCAGCCCGTAACAAGGCAGCTAGTGGAATGCGCTATTTACTCGACTCGGACGCTCAACCAGACCATTGTCAAGACACTATGTGGGTGATGGGCGTCGGGCACCCTGGCTGGACCCCACGACTCGAGGACACCCCGATACCCGAGAGTGAGGTGTTGGCCACTCCACCGCGCGTCGATCAGCGGACTATCAAGGGGAAGGAGAATGTTCAGTCTACGCCACCACAGGCTAGGGGCCTTGGGAACATATTTGGCTCGAGCATGAACATCGGAGCTCAGGCGAATGCGCCGGCGACACCGCCTTCCGACTCGGGTGTGACGAGATTGAAGAAGGACCGACCGAAGGAGATTCTCACGTGGCCGGACCATTGTGAGTGGACCTAACGCCTCGGCCGCTGACAGTCTTAGTCTACGATGATTTCAAGTCCCGCGTTTGGTGTACATACCGCGAGCAGTATGCGCCCATCCTGACGATGCCCCACGACCAGCTGATTCCAAACGCGGATGCGTACTTTGGCGCCTTCGCTCAGAATGAAGGGCTCAGCCACTCCCAGACAATGATGCCGTCTCGTCAATCTGGGGGTGGTGCTTGGGGCTGGGTCAAGGGAGGTGAGCGCGGGCTGACCAGCGACGCCGGGTGGGGCTGTATGTTGCGCACTGGACAGAGCATGCTCGCCAATGCCCTCATCCATCTTCACCTGGGAAGGGGATGGCGCGTCCCGACCCAGAAACCCAGCGTGCATCCCCGTACTCCCCTTGAACTTGCAGAGCTGGAGGCATACTCCACTTATGTGCGTGTCCTCTCGTGGTTCATGGACGACCCCTCCCCGCTTTGCCCGTTCAGTGTCCATCGCTTTGCTCTCATCGGTAAAGAGCTGGGTAAGGAGGTGGGAGAATGGTTTGGCCCTAGCACTGCCGCCGGCGCTCTGAAAACATTGGCCAACTCGTTCCCACCCTGTGGGCTTTCGGTAGTGTCTGCCGCCGATGGTAGTGTCTTCCGGTCTGAGGTCTACCAAGCCTCCAATTTGCCGACTGATTGGACGACTGGAGCTAAGCCCTCTCGACCCAACTCGTACCACCGTATGAGCTGGGGCGGTAAAGCAGTGCTTATCGTTATCCCTACGCGCCTGGGACTGGATGGGGTTAATCCCATGTACTACGATGATATCAAGGTGAGCTCAATGAGTGGCTGCATGGTATCTAACCCACAGGCATTATTCACCTGGCCACAGTCCGTAGGGATTGCAGGCGGCCGACCCTCATCCTCTTATTACTTCGTCGCGTCTCAAGCGAATTCACTGTTCTACCTGGATCCTCATTTCACTCGGCCCGCTGTTCCTCTTCGGGTGCCACCCGCATCCGCTGGGCTCCCTCCGGTGCAGGTTCCGAGATCAGCCCAGCGCACTCCGTGTACATCGGCACCCCATAGTGAGGTCAGTGCGGACATCCTTGAAGAGCGTGAGGAGGAGGAGCACGAGGATGATGTTGATTCGATCTCGGATGACGGTCTCGGTGACGATCCCTCCATCCCGCGACCTCGCGTGGATGTCGTCGATGTAGACCACGCAGCCCGCTTTGAAACCCGCCACCCCTTACGCCGTGACAGACGCTTCAATCCTTCTCAGCCTCTGAGGGTGCCCAGCACCCCACCTCCTCGCGGTAGCGTCGACCTCGACGAGCCAACCACGCCGACTCTGAGTGCTCCCCATGGTTCTCCTCAGCAATCGCCATTTGCCTCCCCCGCCACCCATACTCGCTACTCATCGACAGATAGCTCAATCCAGTCCTCGCCTTCCCGCGCGGCCAGCGCCCTACCAGTCGACCCTCAGACTTCGTGGTACGCATCAGCGTACTCGGAGACAGCTCTGAAGACCTTCCATTGCGACAGGGTGAAGAAGCTCCCCCTCTCTGGACTTGACCCATCAATGCTTCTGGGTTTCCTGTGCACCAACGAGGCGGAATTCGAGGACTTCTGCGAGAGAGTGTCCCGCCTCCCTCACAAGTTCTTCAACGTTCAGGACGAGCCTCCTACGTGGAGCGACGCTGAGTCCGGCTTAGAAAGCGTGTCTGAGCCCGACCCTGACAGTGATGGAGAATTCAATGACGATGAGTTCGAGGATGATGGGGACATGGAATTTGGGAGGATGGGCCACCGCTACGTGTCCAACGCAACGGTCGTACCTCGGTACAGCAACCGACATTCGCAACACTCTCATACTTTCTCAACATCGACTACCTCCTCACACGGAGGCAGCGCTTCGCACGATGCGATCGGAGCCTTGTCGTGCAACAGTTCCGAAGACTTCGATTCCGGGTCTGTAGAGACCCCGATGGAGCATGCCTCACGACCTCTGCCATCGATTGCTACGATACAGCTTGACGATGACGAATCGTTTGAGCAGCAACAACATGAGCTGCCGCCCCGCCTCCCTTCATCTCAGACGTTGAGGGCATTCCCGCGTCTTTCTGCCGATGGCGACAGCCCGCAACATCATATCATCCCGCCACCGCGCAAACGAAGTTTAACCGCTCTCAGTTCCAAGGGTCCTGCCGGGGTGCCATCTAAACCACTGCCCGTCATTATGCAGCACGCGGATCCAGACACCACGCCCAAACAAACTCATCAGAAAGTGAGCTCGCGCGGAGACCTCTCAACTGCTGTTCGTGGCTGACGACAGACGGGCTCGCAGAGCAGCTACAACTTCCCAAAGGATGAGACTGTCCGGGATCTCGCCAGCACAGCCCGAGGTGACTCGCCGGAGCCGAAGGGCGAGGAGTCGGAAGCATCCATTTCTGCTCAACCCCACGTCACGGCGCAGTCTGGGGCAATTCCATTCTCCGCCACAGTGCCCTCCCTGTCCGATGAGGGCGGAGAAGAGGAGGAAGACTCCTTGGTCATCATCGACAAGGACCTGGACGAGGAGCTGGAGTGCACCCGCAATTCTGCCGGTGGTGTCCTCGATCGAACAGAGCTTGAGAGTGTACCAGAACTGTCTCCAGTCCCCAATCATTAACAGCATCGGCTCGACTTAACAAAGCAACCTCTACCCAAGCGCATGATGATCTTACCATGCTTACAGACGGTTTTCTAGGCATAAATAATTATTCTTATTGTTGTACGCATTGTGTATTAGATTGTAACTGTTCTCGTATGCGAGGATCTACGCCATATCGCTGCATGGTCTTGCCTTTGGTGCAACATTGACGTTGAACTGATTGATCAAAACGCCTCAAGTGGTGCCACATAAAAACGCCGGCCACGTGGAGCGTTGCCACCGTTGACTGAGGGTCAAGGGCACAAAAGAGTTGTGGCCTGGCGGTGGCCTGGCCGACTAAGGACGCGAGATTAGTCGTTGACACCCACCTATACACAACATGAGCAAGCCGTAAGTACAGCCAGGTCGCAGACGTCCCCGTGGCTACAGGAGCTGACTTGCAGGTTAAAATCTGACTGGGCCGAGGAGGACGAGTGTGAGTATCGAAATAACGACGATCGAGGGGATGTGTCGTGGTGTTCGCGAATATTTGTCATCCGGGACTCTGGGATACTGCAACAGCAGCAAAGACGCCTTACGACACGTGCAGAACGGCCTGGTTCGGTTTGTCGGGGCTGGGAGGTCAACGGGCATCGAGAAAGTGCGATCGCGAGCGATAATCGACGTGCAGTAGGGCGGAATGACGTTGGCAGGAGGCTGCAGGGACCGAGCGCTTTCACAATGGAGTGCTGCCTGGAAAGCTGGCCGCGAGTCTTCTCCGCTTTCGACAGTAAGCGATAGCGGTTTGGCTAGCCCTACAAGCTGTCTCGGACGACGTGACAGCGTCTTCGGATCTTGATATGACGCAACATGGACTTGCACCTCGATGGAAGACACACGACACCTTCTCGACTTCTTGTTTCCTCGCTCTTCGATCGAAGCCCTTTCCTCCGACCTGTCCCCAGATGTTCCAGATGGCCGCGATGACTTTGCATCACCGGCACTCCCATGATCGGTATTGTACGCAGTCACTAACATGCAGTTGAGCTCCCGCCTACGACTGAGACGCTCGGTGCGGACGGAATCACGACGATTGTCAGCTGGAAGCTGAACGATGCTGGCAAGAAGGTGAAGGTGACGCGGCGAGTGCGCCGCAAGCTGCAGACGCAGGTTGTGT
The DNA here is from genome assembly GCF_000293215.1 of Trichosporon asahii var. asahii CBS 2479. NCBI lineage: Eukaryota > Fungi > Basidiomycota > Tremellomycetes > Trichosporonales > Trichosporonaceae > Trichosporon > Trichosporon asahii. The sequence goes on from NW_014040906.1 coordinate 1,329,528, forward strand.
CGCACACGGTCGCCGAGCGCAAGCACTGGGCCAAGTTTGGTGACGACAAGGGCAAGCCCGCCGGACCGGACCGCCAGACGACGATCATCGGAGAGAACCTGCACTTCAAGATTGCGCCCCTGAACAAGGCTGCTGCCCGCCGAAGCCGAGGCCGCCAAGCAGCCGGCGGGCAAGGCCGTCGTCTGTCGTCTCTGTAAGGGAGGCCACTTCACTGCCAAGTGTCCGTACAAGGACCAGCTTGCCGAGCTCGACTCTGCGGCTGCCGCGCTCGACGAGGACGGAGAGGCTGGCGCGCCCATGGGCTCCGGTCTTGCCCCCCGTGGCGCCGGCGCCGCGCT
>NW_014040906.1:1330264-1385245 GCF_000293215.1 Trichosporon asahii var. asahii CBS 2479
CCCCGGGGCGCCGGCGCCGCCGCTGGCGGACGCTACGTGCCCCCCGGCCAGCGCGGTGGCGGCCCGGGAGAGAGCATGTTCCGGCCCCGCGACGACTTCCCCACGCTGCGTGTCACGTCGCTCTCGCTCGACGCCGACGACAGCGACCTCCGGAATCTGTTCGAGCCGTTTGCGTCGCGTGGCCGCCTGGCGCGCGCCAATGTCGTCAGGGATCGCGAGACGAGGGAGAGCAAGGGCTTCGGCTTTGTCTCGTTTGAGAACAAGGCCGATGCCGAGCTCGCGCTCCAGAAGATGAACGGCTACGGTTACGACTCGCTCATCCTCAACGTCTCGTGGAGCCAGCCCCGCGAGCCCCGTCCTTAAAAGGCTGTATTTTGTACACTCTACACGTTACGATACCGCCAGATATTTGTGTTATACCGCATGCAGATATAGCTTCATACCACCTGTGAAACTAACTGTTGCTCATGCTCATGGAATCGCGTCTAGACAACCAAATGACATTGCGGCCAAGACCTATGGGGCGCTTGTTTACAACATGGAACGAGGCCTCCTCGCGTTCCCTATCTCACTCCTCTCTCCCGCTCTCCCTCTAGCTATGGGGACAATCAAAAACAGTCCATTGTTCATGTGATGTCTGTCGACTCAATCGACCCAGTTCGGAATCAATCCTCGATGCAGTGTGGTCGTGCGTTGGGTTGGTCGCGTGATTCTGGGTGAGATGGATGGGGGCGTTCTGCAGATCCAACGCTGGGCAGCGCGACCTGGGGTTCCTAACAGTGATAGATGGGGGATCCAAGTATGTCCAAAATCGAAGAATGAAAAGCCTCGGGTTAACTATAGGTTATAGTTCACACACAAGGAGAGCTCTCGCTCGAAGTCTGCTTCGTTGTTCCCTACTTATTAACAAGAGTACTTTTCTTTCCAAACCCACGCTAAACCGGGAACATTGCTCCCTCCTTGGATAGCGGCTCGGTACCATTTCGCGGCCTCCTTCACGTCCTTCTTCACTCCTCCGATTCCGCGCGACAGGATCTCTCCCAGTTCTGAACGTCAATTACCAGAGGACTCGAAGGAAGAGCGGGAAACTTACGCTCTTGGGCGCCCAGGTCGCCAGTGGTGCCAGCCAGCCTGAGATACTCGAGGCCAGAGTTCTTGTCCTTCTTCACGCCACTGCCCTCAAGGTAGCAGTTCGCAACCTCAGTCAGGCCAAGCGACAGATCAGGCTGGAGAGTTAGCCATGTGCTCGCGGGACGTCCGTCAAAGCTCGAGCCGGTGCCTGTTACTGTGGACCGAGAAACCTTGTTCTTACTTACCAGAAGCTGTCGGCGCTGAGCGGGCGTAATGATGACATTGCTAGTTTTGGCAGCGCGGAGGTCCACTGGAGACTCCTTCAGGCCAACGTCGCAGGCGTGAACAAGCTCGGCGAAAGCTTTACGCTCATCCCGAGCGACTCCGAGACTGATGTATGTAAGCTTCGGACGCAACTAATCGAAAATGATCAATACGAATACTCACCCGTGACGAAGTGCGATGGCATAATGTATCAGACCCGTCGCGCTGCCCTGCTCGGCAGCCTTCATGAATAGCCAAGCCGCCTTGGGCAGGTCACCCTTGTCACGATGCCGCTTAGCCTGGGAAACAAGATCCAGCTCTTCCTCCGACGATCCCCGCTTGGATGAGCGAGAAGACAGCATGGCCGAGGACGCGTGGCGTCGAGGCTCCCGACGCCGGTGCTCAGAAGCCATGTCGGACATTGACACTGGCGATCCCATCTTCTTCCCGCGAAGCGGCGCCTCGGCGGGGAGCGGAACCTTGGCGTACCGTCCGCCACGCAGAGTGTCAGACGAGCTGGAAGCATCACCGAGCTCGTAGACCGAGACGAGGTTGGTCTGGCGACCATTGGGGCGACCAATGCCGATAGATGAGCTGTCTCCTCCGCGGTGAGGCGAAGGTGAAGCGCTGGTAACGACGACGGGAGGGACCTCCTCAGGGGTGGAGGCACGAGGCCGAGACTGTACAGGCGGCCCTGGGCTGGTTGGGATGCCGCGAGGACTCCTAGGCGAGCGGGAGCGCGTCAGAGGGATGTCAAGGTTCTCCGGAGCACCTGGCGGGGGCGGAGGAGCCGCACGCCTTGGGATCACGATCGGACGCTTCTTCTTCGTCGAGCTGCTGTTGAGAGACGCCTGTGAGGAGTTGTTTGGCGTGAGTTGCGGTGCCCTAAGGAGCGATGATCCAGGCGCAGTTGCGACAGGGGTTGTCGGTGACTCATCGCTTTCCTTGGAGCCTTCACTGGGCACAGGGCTCAGTGATCCTGATCCTGTGGGCTGGTTGATGGCCACCCGCAGACGCGATGTTCGGCCATTAACATTCGAGGAGGAGCTGTAGCGCTTGGCGTCACCGTTGGTGGACTCAGGGGTGTTGGCGTCAAGCCACTCGAAACCATTCTCATCGTCACCCCAATCTGAGCCCTGCTCGCCATGCACGCTCGCAGCGTCATCAGCGATGTGAGAGGGCTGCCCAACAAGGTGTGGTTGAATGGCCTCCTGCGGACGCACCGGGACGGAGGCGGACCGGTTGGTGGCAACAACAGCCGCCATAGCTGCGGCTGCGGACGGCTGAACCTCATCGCTCGAGGCCGAATGTGACCGTCCGTTCCGCACAGATGGAACACCCTTCAGAGCAAAAGACGAGTCGGTCAGGGCTGAGCGAATGGCGCCGGCGTGGGCGTAGGGCATATTGTGGCTGAGGCCCTGGCGCGTCGGCGTCGTGGAACGGGTGTGCGTCGGACTTCCCGGGCTCCCCCTAAGTGTGTCCCCAGAAGCAGTGCGCTTCGCACGGGGAGTAGAAGGTGATGTCGGCCGCTCATCGACGGCCATGTAGTCGTCCTCGCTGCTCTCGCCATCGGTGTAGCACCGCTCGTCCGATTCAGAGTCGCTCGCGAGGTCGATCGGGCCCGTGTACGGTGAATGGCACTCTGATGAGGCAAGGGATATCGTCTCGAGGCCGCTGTCGACGGAATAGATGGAAGGTGATCGGAAGAGGTTGAAGTCGAGAGCGGGAATGGGCTTGTCGGCATCTGTTGAGTCGGGCGCAGCAGACGACGGGGAGGAGGAGATTGTGGAGGGTGCACCGCCGCCGACGCCTACGCCCGCGCCCTTCACGAGCTGGTCGAGAGGAGAGTACATGCTGGCACACTCCTGCGGTCGTCGTGCGACCGAAGCCCTGCTGATCTGGGCTGTGTTGCTGAAGGGGGGCGAGTTGCGGGTGGGGGACAGATTAGATAGGGGGCGGTGCTGCCGGGGCAAAGATGGTGGTGACGAGCGTCGCCGGTGCGCCGAGTGGAGGTCGTTGCTGGTGCTCGGGATAAAATATCAGGTGGTTAATAGCAAGAGTGAAAGGAGGGGCGAAGGGGTGGGAGGGGTTGAAGCAGTCGTTGAGATCAAACAAGAAGTGATGTTGAACAGGGAAGACAATACGACGCGGTGGATAAAGCGGTGTGTTGGGTCGGGTGGTTGGCGTCGTTGAAATGAGACAATGTCCTAGCTGTCCTTAGACGTCGCAAGGGCACCGTTCCAATCGCTCGCTCGGTCGTCAGGTCAGGCGGCCAGATCGAGGAAGAAGGGTGCGTGCGCACGAGGAACCGGGGCACGAGAGGGGGCCAAGGGGTATGCTAGGCTGCCAGGTGCCGGGGCGATCGTAGTGGTGGTTGGTGAGGATGAAAGTGATGCTAAGCGTTTGCGTACAAAGCTAAGTCGGTTTGGCGTGCTTATGCTCGTGCCGGTACGCCGGTGCTGTCGCTGCTTGGGGTGGGGTCGGGGTCGAGTGCGGGGAAGAACCAGTAGGCAAAGTGTAGGCAAAGTGAAGAAGGCAATCAAGAAAGGGACGGGTAGAGTTACGGAGGACCTAGGAAACTAAGGTAGGCCAGGTCGGGCGTCCAGGCGTCCACGCGCGTTCCAGTGATGACCTTTTCTGTGATTTGCGTAACGGTCTGCCGACGCGCAGGATCCGCGGAGCGATGATCAAGCGATCAGGCGTAGTGAATGCACGAAAGGGACGAGGCGACGGTGGGGGGGTGGGGATAGGACGAGGTACGGGGGAGTACGAGAGGCTCGAGAGGCGAGAACGGGTGGATGGACCGGTGGCCAATTGACCCAGGACGGCGTGAATGAATCCAGTTGCAAGTTGGGTTAGTACGAATCTCTCGAAACAAGCTAAAATGCTTGAGCACCTGGCGTCCACGAGCGCGGCCAACACAGCCTCCCACACGCCAGGCGGCGAACGGCTGCTACGGAACCACGACGGTCTACGCCTTCATCCGAAATACGTATCCTGAAGGATGCATTATTGGGTGCATTTTGACGGCATCGAGACAGCAGAGGCCGAGGGTGCTCGAGGGTGGAGGGCCAGGCTGTCCCGTGGAGGCCTGGCGCGTCGGCGCGGCGCGCGATGGTGGCGGCGGCGGTGGTCGTGCGTCAGGCGACCTGACCGGGTACAGCGCCCGAGGGTGCGCCAGGGAGCACGGTGAGCCCAGGACCTTTTGTGTACGCTAGCGAAGGACGATTAAGCATGCATGCAAGAACCGAACGGGTCAGAACATCAGTCCGTGACGAGAATCACCCAAAGGGGTAACTCTAAAACGAGGTCAACGACAACACCGTGTCGAGGATCGAGGACAGAGGTACAGAGGTAGGGCATGAAGGGCAGCAGGGCCGAACAGGTCCAGACCGCACGGACCAGCACCGGTTTTGATCCCGCGGCGGTAGGTGCTGTGCTGGTGCCGCAGGCCAGCATGCAGCCAGCGCACTAGCGTACCAGCGTGTCGCGGCGCGTCTGTCCAGGATTACGAAAAGAGGGGCAGCACGCCAGGGTCCCAGTGGCCACAAGGGCGCGCGCAAGAGCTACGCCAGGATGCCGCAACCCCAGGGACACGCCAGGTTCGCAGAGGCCAGAATCTTATATTTGCCACCAGCGTTGCCACCCTTTAACAATCATTCGAAATACCGCCGGGACCCTAATCTGGCCATTCACGGACGCGTCGCATTGCATAACGAAGCCTAGCGATCCCATTTACTTTCGTTGGATCGTTAGCCGGGCGTACTCCGCGCACCGGGCGTGCTAATCCGCGTCAAGCTCTGAAAAGATGAGTGCACTCGTGAGCTGCATGATCGCGCATGAATGCCCGACTGAATGCACCATGTGCCGAACCTTGCTCTTCAACAAGAAGTGCCTTGCCAGGTCTTCGAGACAATAATAACGCAACCGAAGCTTGCAGTACGTCAGACAAGTGGCCAGACTCGCACACAAACAAGTCTGGTCCCTGTGCTCGGCTGTCTTCATCCCCACCTGCTACGCGCTGCGGCACTGGGTCACCTGATCATTTTGAGTGGTTCCGACACAGAGACATCCTGCGATTTTTACGACATTGGGCTGTCACCTGCGCATTCTATGCTTCGCCGGAGTCACACTTGGCGTGCCGGCGGGCAGGCGTGTGGAGCTGCCGCCGGCCAGAGTCGGCTTCACGGCCATGTTCCCTGCCAAGTGCACGAGTGTGGCGTCCAGTATGCCTCATGGTTCCTCCAGAGTTGCGGGGTGGGCGTAGCAGGCCGCATGTACGTGTCCTCGTGAAACCGCGTGTGAGAGGGCGTCGACATGCTTGACGCAGGCAGTCGAAGGTTAGATCGAGTCTGTGCCTCGGTGTCCCCAAGAGACATGAGACAGACGCTCGTGTCTGGGCTGCAGTCGGAAACATGTTGCCAGTCTCAAAGTTATCAATGCCGTTCCTGGCTGCCCAGAAGTCATTCCTGGCGGCTGCAGGTGGGCAAGTCACCCGCCCCACCGCGTCAGTGGCTCTGTGGCTCCACTCCAGCGACCCGGCGGCGACAACGGTGGCTTCGTGGCTGCATGGCTGAGACTGTTCAACCTGATGTTGACTCCACACACCGATCCGATCAGTCCCAGTCTTGATCGGTGTCAACATCTGTAACAGCTTCGCATTCCCCAGCTCGTATCGGAGTATCGGCGTGTGGAGAGTGTCTTCTTCCACAAAGCCGACATTCCTCGCTTCGCCGAGTGAGCTCCTCATGAGCCCACTTGCCACATAATCGGAGCCGACAGACGACTGCATGGTGGTTTGTTTATCTTTCTGCAAGGTCTGTCACTTGAATGCCCGCCGATCGGTCTCAATGGCCCGGCTGATCGGCGATGCGTCATGCGAATGCCGCGCGGCCCCACTGCAAACTGAACGTGACACTGGATAAGTGGCACAAGAGACATGAGCACCTGACCACCAGTCGTTGATGGTGGAGCTGTTCGCCGAGATGAAAGTCTCGAGCGGGTCGAAATCGAGACTCGGGCTGTTATCGGATCCGCAGTCGTGCCCATTTGCCGTTCGAATGGCCGGTCATGGTGTGGGATCCGCCTGATCTGCCTCCGCTCGCGGGCAAGATGCACATCATCTCGTACTTGCTTCTCGTCATGGTCTCCCGTTGTACCGCCACAGTTGTTCCGAACTTCTGAAGCGGCAACGGATGCACGTGTTCAACGCATGCTCCGTTACACTACCGTACTCTGTCCCGCATCCCTCGCATGAGCTGTGTGCTTTGACTTCACACTCAGCTTTGAGCCCCAAATGTGCCAGCAAGGTGGCAGTAAGCATAAGCGTACGTAATGCGTTGGTCGAGTGATTGGCTGCGTGAAACTGAAGAATGCCCAGAACTCTGATCGCCCAACTACAGTTGCAAGAGGCAGTACAAGCATTGCGGCCATCTATGCTTCACCGATCGTACCTGCTGCCGGTCCCACTGCTTCACAATGGGCGCACGTAGTGCATTGACGGAGATTAAAGTATTCCTGGCCACAACCCAGCGGAGAAGGAAAGTAAGACGAAGATCCATGAGCGTCGCTCGATCAGAGCAGCACGAGTGCGTACTGTGTCACGCTGTCAGCGTGCGTGGTCGTCGTTCAGTGTGTGAAGCCGGGACGCCGGGTCAGGGCCTGACAAGCATGCAGTCAACTTTGCCACACTGCTTCTGCACGTCTACTGCGACTGGGGTACAGTGGGGTTGTCCGGAAGACGAGTGGACCGAACGTAAGCGCCGTAAGAGACGTAAGACAGCTGCAAGTCGTTGAAGATCCGCAGGCTTTAAGCTTTCGCAGCCCGCATCAGGTCGAGACAAGCTAGGCGTCCCCTGGCACGTTGCGGAGGTGCGGGGTATGTGAGGCCCGGGTGAGACATGCCAACTAGTCGCTGCGTTGCGCTCGGAGATATCGTGGGGTACATCTGGGCGTGATCTGAGGCGCACTGCATGCGCGCATCCTCCGACGTACCGACGGCGAAGGTTGGTAGCTCTGCTTAGCGCGACATGCAGCTCACCTGACGCTGCACAACGGCAGCTGGGAGCGCGCAAGCCATGCACCAGCGGACGCCGTACGTACATTCGTCCCTTGGACAGAAGTACGTACACCCAGACTCCAGACTTCTGCTGAGAACCTCGTTGCATGGGAATCCGACCCGCACTGCGCACACCCGCGACCCCGGCAACATGCTTTCCTCCTGTTCCGCATGTGCCGGAGGCTATGCGCTGGTTTGCGACGGAGGTGCACGTCCGAAACAAGTTGGCCGACGCCGCGTCTTTCTGGATCCTGTCGCTTTCATCTCCACCAATAGCCAATAGCCGTCTGTGCATGCTCGACACTCGCAGTACACAGGACGACCTGATGAGAGGCGGATGCTGGACATTGGAAACAGATCCCTACGCCCTCGCTTGCTCGCGTCCTGATGTCTGGGCAGGATGAAACCTGGTAAAGGAACGGGACGGGGCAGAAAGCAGGGCTATATCGATTAAGCGATACCGAAGGACACCGAAGCAGCTGTCAGCTGCACGTAAGCAGCTCCGTAATCTATCCGAACGGACGGTACGGTCTCCGACGCAAACAAACAAGGATTCGTAACCCCCGCTTTCGCTGCTCCTATCTTGTGTTCATTCCATGGGCCGTGGGCAAAGCCGGGCAAAGGGAGCTCCAGACCCATGAAGAGGAGAGATCGCTGATCTGCACGTCCGTTCCGCTGCTGCGTGTCAGTGCACTTTGTTGAGCCCCTCAGCGCCCCGCCGCCCTGCGCCCTCCGCGATGCGTGATCCGTGACGAGCTCTGTCCATCGTATGATCGTATATCGCACAGGCGCCTGCCTCCTACACTCCTACCGGCAGACCGGTAATGTAGCCGTACACACCAAGGCACTGCCCGCTCGCCGTCAGCCCACCAACCCGTCCAATGCGCAGTGCATGACCGTCAGCCTCCTCGGCGAAGACAGTGCCAGAGCAGCAAAAGAAGGAAAGGAGGCTGGGGGTTGTCGCAGGACCACAGGAAGAAGGAAGGGGAGATGGGTGCCTTGCCGCCCTGCTCGCCCTGCAACCCTGGCTGCGCTCATGTTCTCGTGTCGACCTTCTTTCTCTTCAGTGCAGATATCCTCACCGAAGACTTCGCCAAGCTCCTTTCGGCGAGCGCACCGAGTCGCAGTTGGGATCCGAGGGAGCGCAGTCTCGCAGTTGTGCTGGCGTCTCAAAGATCCAGTGACATGAAAAGCCGCAAGAGGTAAGAAGCAGCGTTTGGCAACAGCAGCGCAAGCATGTAGTTCAGCCGGCTACGATATGCGCTCAGACCGTTACGATCCAAGACACCAACGCCATGTAGCCAAACCGGCTTAGCTATGAATGGATTGCAGGATCAACAGTCGGACCCGCCGCCGCTTGCGCCGGTACCGCTGTGCCGCGCCGCCCATTCCGGCACAGCGTGCACAGCGGCGGCGAGCACGCTGTACGCTGATCAGGTCGCGTTAGCGCGTGCTCAGCCTGCTGAAGCTGTACAGAGTCAGGACAAGGACGCGTCTGGACTGGATTCATGTGGACCAGTGCTGGACGGAATTCAGGTGCATTCCTGGCCGCCCCTATGCGGTCCTGCCTGCCACCCCACGCAGGCCATGCTGGCCATGCTGGGCCCGGTGTATGGAAGCTCATAGGCTAGAAGGATTCCATACCTCCACTCTGAGCAGCAGGCGAGGGGCCGTCGCGGCCCTGGACCCTTGAGCCGCCCTTTGACCCACGGCGTCCCTGGCAGCTGCCGTGCAGCCAGCGTGCACTGGCCTTGTGCAGCGGCATCCTGGCTAGCTGGCTCGAGATCAGCTGGCCCATCTCGTCCTTGCGCCCTTGGTCGTGCCCGGGGTCGCCTGCCGCGCTGCCGCCGCTGCGCTGCCATTAGACCCAGGGCTATTCCTAACCAATGCCTAATCCCTTGGCCCCCCGCTCACTATTCCACCCAGCAACGCTACGCTCGCTCGTCTCGTCCCTCCAGGCCCTCCAGGCCCTCCAGGCCCTCATTCATCCTTTCCTTACCCTGCCCTCCTCCCTTTCCTCGACCACCGCCTACTGCCTGCTGCCTGCTGCGCCTCTGCCACCGCCGCCAGCTCACCATCTTCTCATCCATCCATCCTCCTCCTCCACTCACCCTCACCCATCCACCGTTTCTGACACGATTCACGATCACGACCACGGCCATCGCACAGCTGCACAGCCTCCACCCGACTCTACCGGCGCTTCGACTGAAAAAATCGATCGCATCGAGATTTCCTCTCTAACCGGGAAAAGCATTTCTAGTACCCCAGTGTATTCCCCATCGCGCTCAAAACGCCTCTCCCCCTCCGACAATTAGACATTGTCCCAGCGGACTCTTTTTCCCTGTGCTCGAGGTCTGAACATCATTACCCATTCAACTACCTCATCCACCCGTTCGCCGTACCGGATCTCGCCCAAAGTCGGTCATCCATAGACACATCGGCCGGCTGTCTGAGAGCATTCACGCATTGTTTCTCTCACAAGTCTTCTTCAAGACAATAGGACACCGCGCCCCATCCTCGCGATAGCGTGAACTGGTCGCCAGCACACCAGCCGAGGTTGTGTGACAAAGGGGATTCAGTAGACCGAGTCTCGCTTGGTCCACTCGCTCTCCGCACAACACCGTCGCATTCCAACTCCAAACCGACCCTTCAAGACCAGAAGACCCGTTCGTTAGCCACCTTCGCGCCTTGCGCGCACGTCCCTCGCGACCCATATCACTTGGATTATTCATATCGGCAAGTCGCGTGCCGTCGTTGTTCTCTCCCTATCTCTCCCTCGCAACCATCGAACAACCCATCGTCTACGTCAGACGCCCCCTCACATCAGACATGAAGTCACTGAGGCGCTCCCTCAACAACAACGGACACTCTCACCCTCACGGCGGCCAAGGCGCTCCCAACGTCCCTCCCCCGCCCCACATCGCCCACGGTGCCATGTCCCCTCCAGGCTCTGCCGGAGGAGGCGCCCCCGTCGCTAGCTTTGCGAACCCTTTATCTCGCCCTACGGAGAAGGTAGCCCCGCCCCAAAAGGTCATCAAGGCTCTCAAGTCACATCGCAGTACAAACCCTCAGGAGCTGTCCTATAACAAAGGGCACTTCTGGTACGTGACCGGAGAGCGTGAGGGATGGTACGAGGCTTTAAGTGAGTCATCGCTTCTGTGAGGAGACACTAGTGAACCAGACCCTCTCACTGGATCGCGCGGCCTGGTTCCCAAGGAGGACTTTGAGGAGTTTAGCAAGGGCGGAAGGCCACAGGGCGGAGGTCATCAGGCGACCCCCAGCGGCGACCAGTGAGTGCTTCGCCCGTCGGCCGGTTTGGCCGGATCTCAGATGATAGGCTGACACTATCCAGTTCGCGCTCCATGTCCCAGGGTGGGCAGGCTCGGCATGGCGACCGGTCATCACCAACAACTCCTATCGGTGCCCCGAACTCGGCGCCTACGACGCCTGGCAAGAAGCCCACTCAACCGTGAGTCATATCGATTTCAGCGACCCTTTACTGACGGCAAGTCTTTATGCCATTGTGCAGTATGACTTCCACGCTGAGCGCCCGGACGAGCTCGAGGCCAAGGCTGGAGAACCCATCGTGGTCATTGCTCAGAGCAACCACGAGTGGTTCGTTGCGAAGCCTATCGGCCGCCTGGGAGGACCCGGCCTCATCCCCGTGACATTCGTGGAGATTCGCGACCCTCTCACTGGCCGTGCGCTCGACCAGTTCCCGTCCACCATTCCTCAGGTTGAGGAGTGGAAGAAGGCTACGGCCGAGTACAAGGCTGCCGCCATCCCTCTGGGACGACTGGACCTGCCTGCGAACCACCACGTTCCCAACTCGCCCTATGCGCCGCCCCCGAACTCGGCTGGATCTCAGAAGTCGAACGCCCGCACGAGCTCGCCCACGCCGGCAGCTGCTGCTGTGGCTAGTGCGCCTCGAAGCTCCGGCTCCCGAGAACACCAGAGGAATGCTTCCCAGGCAAACTCTGTGGGACAGGGCTCCGCGCAACGAGGGTACAAGCCGGAGCAGGACCAGATGCTTCCTCCCGGCGAGCTTGTCCAGCTCGGTGTTCCATCATTCCACAACGAATCTGGAAATTACTGGTTCCGGCTGCATGCCTCGTTCGTTCCCGATGAGCGTACTCACCCTGCCTACACGCTAAGCCTGTACCGCACATACGAGGATTTCTACGACTTCCAAATCACTCTCCTTGACACCTTCCCGTCGGAGGCTGGTCGCCCACAGCCCGGCGACGACCAGGACAACCCTCCGCCCCGCATCCTCCCCTTCATGCCCGGCCCTGTCGACGAGCAGATCGACGACGAGCTGACGGAATACCGCCGCGACGAGCTCGACGCCTACGTCCGAGCACTCCTCGACCTCCGTAACAAGGGGGCTGGCTACATTCTGCGGCACGAGTTGATCCGGACGTTCTTCGCTGTCAAGTACGGCGACTATTGCGAGGAGACGCCTCGCCAGGCCGCCATCGACGAGCTCGAGGAGCGTCTCGGCGACATGGGCTTCGAGAGCTCGGCGTCCAACAACTATGCGCGGGCACGGACGGGGTCGCAGCAGTCGAGCGGTCTCGGTCACGTCCGGGCACCCAGCAACGATGCCCCAGTCGTACACCTGGGCCACACGCGCAACCAGTCGAGCGGGGTGCACGGCGGCCCGATCACGCAGTCTCCGTCGGCGATGGCGAGCCCCTTCCCGGGTGCGATGCACCAGTCGAACCACTCGCAAGGCGGCAGCGGCGCCGGCGGCAGGCAGCACCCCGCCGCGCAGAACAGCACGGGCAGCACCTCCTCTGGTCCCGTGCCCTTTGTCAAGATCAAGATCTACGACGGCACGACCGACGACCTCATCGCGCTCCGCGTCCAGCGCAACGTCACCTACCTCGAGCTCATGGACAAGGTGCACCAGCGGTTAGGACCCGACATCAGCACGCTGCAGTACAAGGTTGGCGGGGGCCCTGTCGGCCCCAATGGCGCCGGAGGGCAGAATCGGCGTATCAACAACGACCGCGACCTCGCCGACTGGATGAATACGGAGGACCAGAGGCTGATCCTGTACGCGGAGCCGTGAGCTCTGCGGCAGACGGCATAGACCCCACCCCATGCTCTCCCTCATTTCCCACCACAACCACAGTCTCTTCCTCACGCACTTTTGGGTTTTGTTCAGCTTTCTCCTCTCTCTCCTTTTTTTATTTCTCTTTCCTTAGATATCACGCGGTACGCAGGGTGGCACGTTGAGCACGTATGAACGCAGGTAGCCCGACAGACAGACATAGTAGCAGATGAGACAGATAGCAGGTGTTATAGATGCCCAGAGACGAATGAATTTGAAATAATGTCCACAAGCAGTGTGTTGAGCATGCCGATATACGTTGACTCCCTATGTCATCTGATCCGCAGTCGGGAGATCTGAATCAGCGGTACGATCAGCATCTCTAGGCTCACTGCCGCTCGAACCACATCCCATCTGACACCAAGTGCGCAAAGCATCTCGACACGACACACATCATATAATGGCATAGTACTGCTATTTACATGGTCGAGGTAGGTAAGGGGGAGGGAAAACATGTCTACTGCTGCTGTACTGCAGCCCACTACTGCTGCTGGTATCCGTCTCCGTACTGCTGCTGATTATACTCGCCGTAGCCCTGGGCATAGTTGCCGTCGTAGTATTCTCTGTCGTCGTGGCTCTCCGAGTGCATCTGCATCTCGATCGGGAGCTGCATGCCCATCTCGAGCTCGTCCATCTGGCCCACGCTGCCGACGCCTGCGACCGCGTTCGCGGCAGCCATGGCCTGCTGCAGCTGGCTCGCGTCGAGGTTCTGCTCCTCCGTCGTCTGCTGCTGCTGCTGGGCCGGCTGGGTCGATGACTCGCCCACCTGCTCCAGGCTCTGCAGCGCCGCCGAGTCGGCCTCGTACGTCGGCGTCGCCTGGTATGTCGAGTAGTCGAACTCCTCCGGCTTCTTCTTCTCGTTCTTCCGCCGGGCCTGTCCGTTCGGCTTGCGGCGCTTGTTCGCAGACTCGTTCAGTCCGCTGCTCGACATCGACACCTTGATGCCCGGGTGGCCCTGAGCGAGGGCCGCAGCAGCGGCAGCCTTGTGCACGGCCGTAGCCATTGCCTCGTTCTCCTTCGCCTGCTGCGCCATCGCCTCCTCCTGCTTCATGCCGCGGCCCTGGAAGCCACCGTTCTCGAACCGCCAGAGGTGGTTCTGACGGATGCGCCAGCCAGCGATGCAGCCCTGGTTGAGCTTCTCATAGTACATGTCGGCTCCCTTACGCGCAAGGTACGTGCGGACACGATGCGCGGAGCAACGTCCCTCGTCTCCGTCCCACTCCTCGGGGTAGTGCTTGCGAATCCAGTTGACAATGTCGTTGGGTTTCTGTCATGTCAGCCTCTGTTGACGCAGACAGGGGGCGCATCCACCACTAAAGAGCCTTCATGCGTTGATGCAAGTCATGGGAGAGGTACTTACAAGAGGCCAGTTGTCATTGCCATTGGAAAGAAGGGCACGGCCTGCAAAATCAGTAAATGATGCGGTGGCGAATTTCAATGTGGCCGAGTGGCACAGTGTCGCTGCCACTCTGCTAGGACTTGGGCGTCAACATACCGATGAAGAGGTTCACACTCGCATTGGGGGGAGGCTGGTCATGTCAGCTCAACGATCGTCATCAGTTTGCTTACCGGAGGCCACTTGGGATCCGGCTGAGCGGCGTTAGGAGGCGCCAAGGCACGAAGCAGACGCGCCGTCGGTGAACCAGGCTCGTCATCGACCACCGGGATCTGCGACTCGTCCTGCGTGAACGGTAACGGGGAGAAGTCGGTGGTGTGAGGGTTGGGTGCCGAAGCGATGCTCTCGGTGATGCTTGTGGGCTCTCCCGGAAGGCGGGTTGATCCGTTAGATCCATTGCTGCTGTGGTGCGGCGGGGGAGGAAGGTCGGCGAGCTCGGGGTCGATCATGGGCTCCGCGGCGGCGGAGTCCTTGTCACGGACAGGGGAGGGCGCCATAGCGGTGGGAGGAAGGCTGTGGGCGGCGGTGGCGCGAGGAAGACACGAGTTGTGTGCTTAGAGGGACTGGACGAGCGCGACACTGGTTGAGTGTAGTGAGAAGGGCGTGGCCGGACAGAAATCGATGGAGATCGCTTGAGGAGTGGTGTCGATTCGATGCACGAGATGAGTCGAGTTCAGACCGTTTTGTTGTACTGGAAGAAGGAAGGACGGAGGGATGGTGGATGGTGCAATCGGTGAATGTAGATGCTGTCGACGACAAGAGAATCGTGATTGTATGAGGAGGGAGGTGAGGGGAGAGAGGGCAGGGGGTGTAGACGGGATCAATCTGCCGGGTTCCTCCACACACTGCACATAGCGCCTGGCCAAAAACGGGTTTAGGCGGAATGACACGTGATTCGACAGGTGCATATCACAGACTACCGCTATGCATTATGCATTGCATTGTGTTGTGCTTTTCGCTGATGGACGGGGAGGAAACCAATGCATAATGAGAACGCCTCAGGTGTAGTAACGCGTGCCACTTAAAGTACTGCCACTTGCATTTGACTGGGAGGGAGTGGAAGATCAGAGGGGAGGGCTGCCACGGATTACATTGCGTTGCATTGTTGATCATGAGCTGCGGCCACATTATCGTGTACTGCCATGAGGTTCAATGGGCAAAGGGAGGCTTGCTTGCCATAAACCACCTGGTTATGAAGAACCGAGGGAGAGCGAAGAGGATGATAGCGATCTGGAAAACGGTCCAGGTTAGAACGCCGACCGGTCATGACAGCGGGACCTGATGAGAGCAACCACGAGGGACGCGTCTCATGCTTTGTTGATTTCTCTACATCCACCATCCATCCACGGTCATGTCTCACGGTAAGTTCATAGCCATTGAAGATCCGTATCAACGCATGGGGTATCCCTGTGCGCAGGCTTTCGAGGCGAGATGCTCGCCTTGCGTAGGAGGGTTCTTCACCATCACCGCTGGCGCGAAGTGTCGCGGACTCGACGGTCAAGCTCGAGAGACCATCTGCTGACGCTTGCCTTTCTTTCCGAACCTTCTTCTGCGTAACGTCTTTATTGTGCATCCACTCAATCAGCCGTACGACGTATTCAGGGCCGTTTCACCACCAACACCGCTTCCGAGGCGTACCAGCGCCAGCTGCTCGCGCCAGTGAAGCGATGGCGCAAAGGATGGACAACACCTGCTGGGCTGCCGGAGGGAAGCACATACAAGGTAGGTGGTAGCCACACCTGGTTGCTGCGGCCCCCGGCAGATTGACAGGGTAGCTGACCGTCAGGTGTGCAAGTGGATTCGTCTTGATGAGTCCGCCTCGACCCCGTTCCCCGAAGATGATTTCGACGACTCCGAGCCGCCGACAGCATCTGCCACGCCCGCACGAGGAGTGACCGATACCCCCCGGCCGATGGAAGATGATGAGCCGACACCCGCTGAAACGCCGGCTGTGACGGGAACGCCGGCTGTTGGAGAGACTCCGGAGACGCCCGCACTGGATACGCCAGCAGGTGGAGAGACACCAGTGACCGAGACTCCGGCCGAGCCTGCAACTGAGATCCCCACTGCGACGGAGACGCCCGCTGAACCGTTGACCGCCGCTGAACCCTCGCCTGCTCCCGAGCCGTCCGTCGCACCCTCGGAGCCCGCTGCGGTCGCCGACGTCCCGAGTGAGCCGACGGCGGACGATGTGCAGGGGGAGAAGAAGGAGCCGAGCCCTGCCGAGGGTACGCCTGCGGAGGCGGCACAGACGGAACTAGTGGCGGCGGTGGAGCCCGCGATTGTCGACGCTGTCATGACCGAGACCCTTATCGAGGAGGAAAAGCCAGCTGCTTCTGAACTCGCTGCCACCGAAGCAGTATCTTCCGCACCTGTGGTTGTTGAGACAGCTCTCGCAGAGTCCGTGCCCGCCGCCCCGGCCACTGAGCCGTCTGCCGAGCCCTCTGCTGCTCAGTCAACGGAGACGCCAGCCGAGCCAACCCCGCCTGCCGCCGAGGTGTCGTCTGTCCCCGTAACTACCGAGCCTGATGTTCAGCCTGCCGCGGTGGCCCCCGAGGAGGAGAAGCAGGCGGACGCTCCTGTTTCGAGCGAGCCTGCTGCTGAGGTCGCTACTGAGGCGTCTGCAGAGGCTGCCGCCCCGGCCGAGCCCTCTGCTGCTCCGTCTGCGTCCGCTGAGGCAGAGGTCGCCGCTCCTGAAACGGCTGCGGAGCCGGCCACTGCGGCGGGAGCGGAAGAGCCCGCCCCTACGGCTGTTGAGACGACGGCGGAGACATCGACCGAGGCGCCTAAGGAGGACGAAGCGATGGCAGTTGACCCGTAGACCACGTGAACATGTATTATATGATTAGCTTTGCAACTCGGTTTTGCTCAAGTTCAAGTGTTGTGAGCTTGTTGCCAGTTCTGCTGATCTGACTGAATAGCAAAGTGCGAGACGGGACAATTGCAAGGAATCTGGGGGAAGAACAGCTGGCAGGGATCGATCTGCGGGCGACGCGCGGAGACCAACATTGGCCAGACGACATTGACATGTGGGGTGATCCCTGAAAATCAAAGGCGATGTCACACAAGGCAGGTGATTAGCGCCCCTTTCTCCCTGTTCTGCACAGTTCTGCACAGCACCAGACCCCTTGCAGTTGCTCGGCGTTCACACCGTCACCGTAGATTCCATGCAATCCCTGCGGCGCCGCGCCCCCGCGTGCCCGCCGAGCGCTCGGTCCCGATCCGCCGCAGCGCCGTGAATCGCGCGTCGCGTTGAGCACAACAGTTTAAAGAGTGGGATGGGTGCAAGAAAGGTCAGATCATCCCTCCCCCTTCCTTCCTTTCACTCGCCCAAAACAATGCGCAACATCACGCAATACACCCTCCTGGTTGGGGGCTACTTCTCCAACATCAGCGTGTTCACGTTCGACCCGGCGGCGACTACCTCTGTGGCCAACTCGACTCTGCCCCCGGCGGGCAACTCGACCCTCCCTGCGACGCTCCCCTCGGCTGCTAATGCTACGGGCCTCAAGTTCGACGGAGCGGTCGCACACCCCGCGAACCCGACTTGGTTTGAGACCGAGTGCGGCCTGTTCGCGGCGGCGGAGAGCGCGGCCAACGTCGTGACCCGTCTTTCGTTCACGAACAACACCCTCAGAATTCTGGAGCAGGTCTCCGTCGGCGGCGACCCGGTGCACTGTGAGCTAATTCAGCGTTTCTTGAGCTAATGCCAGTGACGACAACCCCGGACTGCAGCGGCCTGATCTCTTCGAGCTACTCCAACGGCACCATCAGCTACATCCCCCTGCTGCGCGAGACGGGTGCTAACACCACCCTTCCCATCAGCAACTCGACCGCTACGTCTGGCAACGGCTCTGCCGCAGCTGCCGCGCCTGCCTCGCCCGCGGGTGGCAATGGCTCTGCGCTCGCTGGCGCTCTCGCGGCTGGAACGGCGGAGGGCCGGTCGTTCGGGAAGGCGGTCACTCTGCGCTTCAACGCGACGTACCCTAACGGCACTGCGCCGCAGGACCAGAGCCGCGCGCACTCCTCGCTCGTGCACGGCGGCAAGATCTACACGGCCGACCTGGGCAGCGACCGTATCTGGATCTCGCGCTGGGCTAACGGCTCGCTGACGCTCGAGGGAAGTATCCAGACGCCGAAGGGATTCGGACCGCGCCACATGGTCGTGATCCAGCCAGACGAGACGCCCGCCGCGCCCAGCCTGCCTTCCAACGACTCCTCCGCCTCTGCTTCGCCCATCTCCACCCCCTCTGCCGCTGGGTCCGCCGTCAAGTCTGCCGCGCTCGCGCCCCGCGCCAGCCCCACCCTCGTCACGCCGGGCACGAACGCGACCAAGCCGCGCAGTGCGATCCTGTACGTCGTCGGCGAGCTGTCGAACAAGGTGGCCGCGTTCGAGCTCGACTCGCCTTCCAAGCCCCTGTTCGAGGAATCCGTGATCCCCCCCGGCCTCAATGCTACGGGCATGGCGGCGGGCGAGATCATGCAGAACCCGCGCAATGCGTCGCAGCTCTTCGTCTCGAACCGCCTTGCCGCCAAGTCCAACCCGAACGTCACTGGCGACGCGGTCACGATCCTCACGCTCTCAGCGGACCGTAGGGCGGTCGCTGGGAAGAGGTTTGTCGACACGCACCTCAACAATATCCGCGGCATGAAGTTCTCGCCCCATGGTGACTTCCTCGCCCTCGCTGGTATTGAGAAGGGCATTGCGATTTATGCTGAGCAGAACGGAAACTGGACCCAGGTCGCCAAGTACGACGATATCGAGCAGGCGGCCGACTTTGCCTGGATCGCGGGCAAGTCGTACTCTGCCTAACCCTGTAACTAGACATAGCCTCATGCTGGCCATGGAAACTTGACACTGTGCACCGCACCCGCCTATAACTTCAATGTATTAACAGTCAATTATTCACACAATGCAGAAACAGAACCTTATATTACATGTGGTACCGAGAGGTGGGTATGTTGGTCGTATGCGTAGCACACTGCTGTCTTTATAGGCTGGCTCTATGGGTAACAGTGTGTGTTGAGCCAGGTTTACTTCTTCTTCGCCTTGCTGGTCGTAGCCTTGCCAGCAGCGGCCTTGCCCTTGGCGCCCTTGGGCTTGACGGCCTTGATGAGCTTGTCCTTGGTGTAGTCGTTCTCTTCCGCCTCCTCCTTCTTCTCGTCCGGCTCCTCGGGCGGGACCTCGTCCTCCTCGAACACCTCCTCGTTGTCCGGCGCGGGCTCGTCCTTGATCTTCTTCGCCGCTGCCTTGGCGGCGAAAGCGTCCGCGCGGTGGAAGGCAATGGGGTGGTCGCGCTTGTTGTACTCGCGCGTGAAGCTCGACTTGACGGCCGACGGGATCTTCTTCAGGATCTTGTCTTCCTGCATCTCGCCAACGCCGAGCTCGACGAAGGCGTCCCAGTCGTCCTTGCCCAGGTAGTACTCGTCCATCATGTCGATCGTCGGTTGGATCGCGTCCGCACCGTCGTCGATGAGCGGAGTCACGAGCTTGTTGGCGAGTAGGGGCATGTATTGCTGTCGGATCTCGTCGCGGCCACCAGACACGCGCAGACGCATACGGATCTGAATGTCTGTCAGCTCGCGCTGCAGCTTGCCCTGCTTCGAGTTCTGGCCGAGCCACTGAGGGAAGGAAGGTCCACCCCAGCCGCCGCCCGGAGTCGCACGATTTGTGCCGTAAATGTTGTACGCAGGCGCAACGGTTGATGTGACGGCGTGGAGGGGAAGGAGTGACCAGTGCTGCTCGCCGCCGTGGATCATCTTGTCGACGAGGTCGCCGTCCGAGATCCAGTCTGCGGCCTTTGAAATGAGCTCGAGGTTCTTCATGTCCTTCTCTGGTCCGTCGAGGTTGTTTAGGACCGCGGGGTTGGTCTTCAGGTAGTGCTCCTGCATGAACAAGGGCACGAAGGAGAAGTCGTGGAAGTACATCTCCATGCGGTCGCTCAGCGTGTCCTTGCTTGTCCTCGAGAAGGAGTACGGGCCCGTCAGCTTGTCGATGATGGTGAACGGGGTCATGATCGTGTTCTTTTCATTCAGCTTGAGCAGCTCCTTGCCCTCATCGAAGTTCATCTCCGATTTGCCGAGCTTGTACGTGGACAGCATGTTGAGGACCTGTCGGATATCGGAGCCAGTGCCCTTGATGAGCTCATCCACGACGTTCGTAGGGATCTTCAGCTTCTCCTTGTGCAGAATGGAGAGGATGCGAGCACGGATCTCGAGGGGTCCAGGCCTATAGAGTCAGTCACGGTTGACATTGTTTTCCTTACCTTCGGAAAGCCATGTTGGCCGTCGTGCCCCAGAGCGGCTTCATCTTCGGAAGGTTGCGGTCATTGCAGATGAGAATGATAGGAATCTGAGGTCAGGCTAGCTGTACATACCTAGCTTACCTTGGTCTTCTTGATGAGAGCGTTCAAGGCTCCGACACCGCCACGGTCACCAGCCGACATGCCGTCGACCTCGTCCATGATAAGACAAGTGCGAGAGCTGAGGTCATCGATGCCCGTGACCGTCGTGGACATGACTCCCTTCCCAGCGAAGTAGCCGTCGAGCGACGTGTTGTCAATGTTGGTCGCATTCTCAATGAGCTTCTTGCTGCGCGTGTCACTTGCGTTGAGTTCGAGAGGTGAGTAGCCCGATTCGAGGGCTTTGATGTGCGCAGAAGTCGTCTTGCCGATACCTGGAGGGCCAGAGATAAGAACTGCTCGGTATAACCCAGAGCCATCCTTGCCTGGCTTCCTGAAGCCTGACTTGTAGTTCTTTTGCCTGACAGATCAGCTTTATGCAGGGAAGACAACTTACCAATTGGCCAGCCATTCGCCCAGCTTCTCGACCTGTCCCTTGTTTCCGCAAATCTCCTTGACGTTCTTGGGTGCGTACTTCGTGGTCCAGAGCTGGGCAGAGGCTGGGACTGTTTTCCTGGACGGTTAGCGGAAGTCAAATGGTGCAACGTACTTTGTAGCGACGCCAGTTTTACCGAGCGCGGCTTCCTTCCGCTTGCGCAATCTCTCCTCTTCCCTCTCTTGCTTCTCCATCTCCGCAGCAGCCTCCCTGATCTTCTTCTCCTCCTTCTCCCTCTTCTTCAGTGTAGCCTCGTCAGGCTCCTCATCGCGGTTTCGAATGAGGTCGAGGAATCCGTCCTCGTCCAAAGTCGGCGTGCCGATCTCCTTGATCTTCTTCAGCTTAGACGGGCCAGCGTTGTCTCCTATGACTACGTAACTGGTCTTCTTCGATGGCGCCCCGGTGACCTTGCTGGTCTGTCAGCCTCACACCCAGAACCCCGCACTCACGCTCCGTATCGCTTCGCAATCTCGATGGCATCGTCGCGACCAAGAGACTCGAGCTCGCCGGTGAAGACCAGAGTCAGACCAGCCAGGCAGTCCGGCTTGCCTTCAGGGATGTCCTTGGAACCCGGGTTGCGAGGGCCCGCAGCCTTATTCTGCATGTACTGGCGGAAGCTGCGCGGTCAGAGGTTTGAAGTATGAAGGCACGTACTTGGACTTGGGCTTCGGCTTCTCGTCCTCGTCATCCGTTTTAGCCTTGGCTTTTCCCTTGGCGTCAGGCTTCTTCTCCGGTGACTTGGACCTGGAAGCAGGCTTCGCCTTGCTCTTCGCCTTCGGCTTAGGAGCTTCTTCCTCTTCACTGTCGGACTCCAGAAGCTGAAAGTCAGTGGCCTGCAATGCAATTCGCTCTAACTTACGATTTGCGGCTTCTTCTGGGGCGCAGATTTGGCTGGCGTCTTCGTCTTTGGTACCGCCTTGGGTTTCGGCTCCTCGTCCTCCTCGTCACTACTGAGAAGCTGATCGTAAGCGTCTTCCCTACAGCTGAAACCCACGATCTTCTTTGACGGTTTCTCCTCTTTCACAACCCTCTTAGCAGGGCGCTCGTCCTCTTTGTCTTCTGGTGACTTCCGCTTAGCTGCGGTCTTGCGCGGGGAAGACCTGGTCTTCTTGACCTCGGGTTCAGGGCTAGAGTCGATCGCGATGGGACGCTTCTACACACATTAGCTCTATGCAGCCGGTATCCTGGTGTGCTTAATGTGCTTACCGATGAAGAAGCAGCTGGGAAGTGCTTGCTCGTCGTTGCTTTGGGCCTGAACTCGTCAGATGTGAAACCTTGGACTTGACCTACCTCTGCGGCTTCACCTTGACATCCTCATCGTCGCTCGAGTCTCGTGGTCAGTCGCGCAAGGAAACGCCGTCTTACCAATAAGAATAGGAGTGTCAGTCGTCCCCGTCTTCTTAGTCGGTGTAGCTTTCTTCGCAGACGCTCCGCCGAACTGGTATCGTCAGCAATTCATCTTCTCGCACTTGGAACCGGTGGCCAAAACTTCAAAGCGCGTCATAGTACAACAATCGCGTCGAACCCTGTCCAGCGAACTCACGAAGCCTCTAATGTCACCACTTCCAGACGCCTTGGACTGGGACGCCTTCGAGTCCTGGCTCTTGCGCCTCGGCGAAGCTGACGGCGGCATGGGGTCGGTGTAGTGGTCGTGAGGATGGCTTCAGGTTCGTCATTTCGATATGACGGTTGACGCGTACAGCCTCCACCTCGGAATCAGATTGGGCCACGGACGCGACTGACTATTTGGTGCGTTGCCCGGTCTGTCGTACTGTCGTCTCAGTGGTCTGGGGTATCAACAGCCGTTCTGTGCATCATAAAAGCATCATAGAGATCATAGGTATCGTGTATGTGTGTACAGCAGTGCAAGCTCCGCTACCAGGATGGACGAGGTACGCTTTCGAACATCTGCCCGCAAAATCCGTCTCGCACCGGATTACCCGGCGCCCGATTGTTTGTGGCCGATGAAGCCACATTCATCGCTCCTGAGCCGACCTAGCTTAGCACTTCGAGAACGAGAACGAGCACGAAAACGAGGACGAGAACTGCCAGACACTGCGCAGTTGACGTATGCAGATTCAAGTTATATTGCTCACTAACGTTCGTGTAGCTCTTCTTGACTGCCCGACTGCCCGTGCACAGATGCTACGGAGGTCACAAGTCCGCCAGCGCCAGAGTCAGAGGGGCTTACCCTGGACTTGGGGTCCGGATATCTCTTCATATGCCGCAAACCTGCAAGCATTGAAGAGATGCGCAAGCGAAGTACAGCCGTTGGACGTTGGAGACTTCGTCTACATTGTTCCTGTCCGTGGAACAGCAAACGTCAACTAGAAGGAGCTCGAGGCGACCTGCAGAGGTTCGTTAATGTCCAAGGCCCAGAGGCAGCAATCCCTGATTCCTCGACGTCAGCCTAGTGTTCAGGAGCTCAGGAGCCCCAGCCGATACGGGCCTCATATCGCGGACAGTTGAGCGCTCTAGCGATGTTTAGATCGATCGATGTGAACGTGGGCGATAAAGCTAGTGTCGTCGCTCGCTGTCGCCGCGCCCGAAGGCCGTGGACACGCGAGGCGACCTGAATGTGTGCCTCGTTTGTGACGTCGTTTGGGGGTGTTGTAATGGTCGATAATAGTCGGAGCCAGGGCGATAATAAGGAAGCGGTCTAATGATTTAATGTTTGGGAGGTGGCTTGCTATCCGTGCAGGCGCACCCTGCGCCCTGACTGGACTGGAGTGCTGCTCGCCTGTTGCCCGGCGCCTGACGCGCCTGAAGCGCCTGCGCCTGATCCTTGTTTCCTGACACGAATACAACACATCACCGCACCTTGCTCTCCTGCAGTCCTCCGTCTCCATCCCAGGACACAACCCAATCCCATCCTCTCTCACCCCTTCTTCATCTCTTGCCTTTTCTCAAAGCTTCGCATCAAGTTTCTTCTTCGACCAGCTCTTTCTTTTCCTCACTGCAACACCCGACCGCATATCCTCGGCGGACACACGTTCGGCTTGCTTCTTCCTCCCTAGACGCCAGGAGCGCTAGCTAGGCCTCTGCACCTCGGACTCTCCCTCACTTCTCCCTTGCATTCGACTCGACCAGTCAGCCAGTCAAAGGCGTCTCATCTCTAGAACAAGTGTTGTTTGTGACATTTGGAGCCGCCAGATACGCAGACCCATTCTCATCGAAACCTGAACAATCGCCGCTCCGCTCCGCTGTTGTTTTCATTCTGAGCTGTACCCCGCCGATCAACAGCAACAGCTTAAAGCGAGCTCGATTGCCTAGCCGATTCTAGGCTCTGTCCCCTCTTCATCTCTACACCTCAGTTCGCCTTCCCTGCTTCTGGCAAGATGTCGGCGGCTGAGCCCAAAGACCTTGGGACGCTCATTGTCGTGGTCGGCAAAGCGGTGAGTACACATTCCCGACTGGGCGGACGTCATCCCAAACGTGCTACTACACCAGTGCCAGCTTGGCGATCGGCTACCGCTCTGTGTCCAACGAACGCGCTGACGTTAGCGCAATCTCCCGAACAAGTCGCGGTTCGGCAAGCAAGACCCATTCTGCACGATCACTGTAGCGCAAGAGAAGCAGAAGACGAAGCCGATCAAGCGCGGTGGTCAGCACCCAGAGTGGGACGAGGAGCTCCGATTCACTATCAAAGAGGACCTAGACGACATTCTAGAGTCGACCCAGAAGAACAACACCTCCAAGTCGAAGCGCGATGAACTTCCGCCTCTTCCTCCCGAGCAGGGCGTAGTTACGCCGCAGTCGCTGGCGAACATCAGCCGCAAGGGCGTACCTGCAGGCAGTGCGCCGAAGAAGAAAGCTAAGAAGACAATGCGGATCGCCTGCTACGCCGATGATCCGAAGGAGCCTGAGATCATCGGCGAAGCACTGGTCTCGATCGACGACGTGCTTCAAAAGGGAGAAATCGACGGTGAGCACCCCGCCATGACCATCGCCCTCAATGCACCGTGCTGACTGAGGCTCAGAGTGGTATGAGATCACTCACAAGGACAAGTACAGCGGAGAGGTCTATCTGGAACTGACGTTCTACTCCAATGTAAGCATAAGAGTGCGCTTAAAGCTAACTGCAGGCTGCACCTCCTGTGAAGCGCGACGTTCCTCGACCTGCCGTCGCGACAGGCCCTGTGAGATCCTCGCGCATGCCCACGAGTGTGTCGGGCATGAACCTGTACATTCCCCCGTACGGACAGCCGGCCCGGCAACCCAGCCCGACTCCTCAGCCTCAGCCTCAACGACAGCCGACACAAAGGCCGAGCATCCCGTCCTCCCAGAGCTTCGCCGAGCTCGGTTTACCTGCGCGTCAGGCAGCTGCTGCTTCGACTTTAGGCGGCCAGCATCGTTTGCCGCACTCGACTTCATACGGTGGCGTTGATGCGCTGGCTGGTGGCATGATGAGCATGTCCCTGAACCCCGCTACGCGGCAGGATCACCGTCACTCGATGATCGCCACTCCTCCGACTGTAGCGGGAGGCAACGTCCTGACACCTCCAGTTCCGAGCCCCCATCGGCCTGCAAGTGTCGGCCACAACCGTGTCGATTCAGGAGGTGCTCCGGTCCCAGCGCCTCCGGCTCACTCGAACAGCCTCCCGCCCAGCACGTCGTATGCGTCGCTGCCAGTTCAGCAGCAGCCTCCTCCCCCGGCCCATACACCTCAACCTGCCTATCAGCAACCGGCTGCTTATCCTCAGTTCCAGCCTGCGCAGGCACCGTATACGCCTCCACAGCAGCAGCACCCCGCTTACGCGTCTGTTCCATCGCAGCCGGCCCAGCCGGCGCCTGCTCCACAGCCGCCTGCACTGCCCCCTCAATTTAACCCTCCCTACAGTGGGCAGTCTCATCTTGGAACGCCAGGCAGCACACCATCTGTTCCACCGCCGCCTCGTCGTCTGTCGCAACCCGCTCCGTCGCCATCGCCGTACCCACAGTATGGTAGCCCAGCTCAACCTCCCCAAGGAGTGTCTTCACCTGCTGGACATTCTCCAGTGCCGCCGACACCCGCGTCACAGCACAGCGTGCCCACGCCTAATTCTGCTGGATATGTGCCATGGTACATGCAGACTCCGGGTACTGCAAACTCGCCCTCCCAGCCGCCTCCCCTCCCTCCGGCGCCGCCCAAGAACCCGAACGGAGGATACTATCCCAGCGACGAGCCGTTCGTTCAGCAGCAGCAGCAGCAGCCCGGTCAGCATGGTATGCCTCCACTCCCGACGCCGCCGCAACCATTGTACGCTCCGCCGCATCAGCCTGAGCGATCGCCCTCGCCTCAGCCCCCTTCGCGCCACGCGTCGGTCTCCCCGGCACCCCACCGTCAGAACTCTGTATCGCCGGCTCCTCCCCCGCCTCCGCGTCCTCTCCCCGAGCCTTACAATCCTCCGCAGCCTCTGTCTCACACGCTTAACTATGCGCAGCAGGGAACGGACTTTAACCCGGCGCAGACAGCTGCGCCCGAGGGCTGGAAAAGCACTATTCAGCCCAGCACGATCGGCACCATCCATGTTGCGCACACTCAAGGCGCCCCGCCCCCGACGATGCCCGGCGGCTCTCCTGCCCGTACCTCTACGATGACGAGCAACCGCGACTGGCGCAACTACCTGGGCAGCCTAGGAGGCGGCGGGGCTCCTCAGACGCCCCCTTCGCAGCAGCATGCTTACGGCGGTTCACCCCAGCAGCAGTCGCAGCCTGGCGCCTTTGGTGTGGGCCCGCCCCCTCCTCCTCCCCAGTTTGGCACCCCCCAGAACCAGGGCACGCCCAACAGCTACAGCCAGCCGAGTTACGGCCAGTTGGGCAGTGCGTACAGCACTCCCACGCATGCCGCAGGTAGCAACTACGGCACGCCCCAGCACCCGAGCAGCAGCGCGTACAACACCCCGACCCACCAAGGCAGCTACGGCACCCCCGAGCCGCCGAGGCAGGACTCGGTGTCGGGCCACGCCCACCGTGGCAGCGGATCCAGCAACCCGTCCGACCCCTTCTCAATCCTGCATGCGCAGTACAGCGCCGCGGCGCAGACCCCGCCTCACGGCCAGAGCTGGTACACGCCGCCCCCTAGCGTGCCCTCGAGCCTGTACCAGCCGCAGCAGCAGCAACAGCAGTGGAACCATTAGACGTCGCTGTGATCTCTTACAATAGATAACATAACATTATGAATTTGCATCTACCCCAAGTAACATACAAACTAGGCTCTCGGCCCCGTCGACCAGGACAGACTCGGCCGCGCGCGCGTCCACCGCATCGGGCCGCCGGGACCGCCTCCCCTCCCCCTGATCGGGACGGTATTGACGCCTCCGCGGGGCGGCCGACCTGCCGGACCCATTCTCTCGCCGAGACGGCCCAACAGGCCCCTAGCAGCACCAGCGGGCTCGGGCGGCGGCGGGCCTGTCTTCAGCTTCCCAAACGGCTGGAGCCGACACCCCTCTTGGTCCTGGACGAGCTCGAACCTCTGCCTTCCGTTGCGCCATCCGTCCTCTTCTTGCTGTGCGAAGTCATTGACTTTAGCGTCCGGGATGAACTCGACATGCAGCGTGCCGGCATTCACGTCGCCCTCGGGCCACTTCTTCCCGTCCACGGCGGCCTTGATCGCGGACGCGGCGCTGATGGACCAGGTACGGTAGTACGCGTGGTCCTTGATCCCGCTCAGCCAGAGGTTGGGGCAGGAGGGCGAGACGAAGGGCGGCGAACCCTTTATGGCGGGCGGGTCGTAGTCGTCGTCCGAGCTTCCCGTGCCCGTCTGCGAGGAGAGGTAGGACGCCAAAGCTGTTGCTTGTAGTGGTCGTCGCAGGCCTGTGATGTATAATGCCGACGAAGGGCGCGGGCCGGAGGAAGAGGAAGAGGGAGCGTCGTCTATGTCCATCGCTTCGGCTTTCTCCTTGCGCGACGGGGGAGGCGGGGTTCCCTCTCGGTCGGAGCGGGCTGGCGACGGCGATTTGCGTGTCGGCTCTGCGGGCTTACTGTCGACTTCGATGGGCGCTGCAGGCTGTGCCTCTGCAGGAGGAGGCTTCGGGGGCTCCTCGTCCACCTGGATGTCCTCGGGTGGGGGTGATGGCGGTCGCTGCTCCTGGACTGGTGTGGGGTCCTCCTTAGCGACAGGTGCTGGTGAGGGCTCGACAGGAACGGCGGCAGGGGGAGCAGTAGGGGGCTCCTCAGGCTTGACGGGCTCTGTTGGAGCTTCTACTGGCTGCTGTGACGGCTTCGCTGCCTCTTGCGGC
Organism: Trichosporon asahii var. asahii CBS 2479; assembly: GCF_000293215.1. Lineage (NCBI taxonomy): Eukaryota > Fungi > Basidiomycota > Tremellomycetes > Trichosporonales > Trichosporonaceae > Trichosporon > Trichosporon asahii. Next base: position 1,358,230 of record NW_014040906.1, read on the forward strand.
AATGACTGAGGTTGAGGAGGTTCTGTCGTAGTCGACGCAGGTTCTGGGGCTGCAGGGACAGCAGGAGGCTCAGCCGGCTGTGGAGGTGGAGGTTGTTGCTCTGATGGCTCGGCCGCAATGGCGGCCTCGAGGCGCTCCACGAGCTAGGATGTCAGCGTTGCATTCCGTCTGTGTACCGCCAAGCGAAACGTGCACAGTTCCATGCTCTCGCACGAACACCTGCACCGTGTGCACTGATGTTGGACGCGGCTTTGGGTGCTGCAACCTGTCTGTGTGCGGTTGTGTGCCTCACAGGTACGCTTGGCTCCTGAGCGGCTTGTACTCACGTCCTTCTTGAGGCCTGTCGTGACGAGGCCCCGTTTCTTCAACTCCTCCTTCAGCTCCGTCACTTTCAAAGACTTGATGTCGGCCATGGTGTTGATGCCGCGCGCTGTCGGGGGGAGTGAGAAGTCAACATTTGTTGGTGTGTCGTGAGCCTCATCAATCAATCCGCCATGAAACAGGGCAGAGACCACGTGAACGTGACGTCGTCGCGCGTCCTAGGCTGGCTTCCAATACCGCTAGGCTGGGTCCTGCTCGGCAGCTGCCGTCTTCACCATCCGTTCGACGAACCGCGACCACTACCCCCGCGACTGCAACAACAGCAACCAAAGCGGCGACCGCAGCCACCACATCCTGACCCGCCTCCGCCGCCGTCGTCGTCGTGTCTCCACCCGGGTAGGACAATGGCCCCGCCGACTCCGACAAAGCTGGCAAACCTCGCCATCCACACAAACCATGGCACGAACATTAGTGGGCCGTCTTCGGCCCGCCCGAATCTCAGCGTCAACGTCGACAGATCCGACACCCACAGCTTAGCCCCTAGCGTGGGCGCGTCGAGTTTCTGGAGCGACAAGAAACTCCCAAGGCTGCCTAAGCGGAAATGGGTGTTAGGAGCGTACGACAACAAACTGGTGAGTGGACCGGATTGACAATGGCGTTGCACCTTCTCCGCACCGCTGTGTGTGTGTGGGACGTGTGTGGTTCCCAGCTGCCAGGAAGATACGCGGGAGTCGGGGTATATCTAACGCGCAGGTCTCGTCCACGCTTTCGCAGTTACCCCCCATCCCACCGCGGTCACCGAGTGGTGTCTCAGCGACGTCAACAGCAGCGTTCAGCATCCCGAGCACGAGTCCGCAGAAGAGTCTGGCGCCCGCCAGTCTGCCCAACCTCCCCACGCGGTACATTTCTGCCTCTCCGCCGAGCTCGAGCGCCGGTGGAGTTCTCGTCCTGCCTGACGGAACGACGCTGGCGACGGGCGACAATGGAGGAAGGCCGGAGCGTGACCCGGCTCCGAGCACGAGCATGATGCATGCCGTTGCTCACTCCAGCCCAAACTCGCCATGGAGCTTGTTGACAGTTCATGTGCTGCCTGTCTTTGCGGGGAGCCCGTTACGCACCCCAATAGAAGATTTAAAGTGAGCTGAGAAACTGCCGCCCTGAAGCTAACACGCAGTCATCTCGCTAGCTCGCATATCTCCTCGGCCTCGCAGCGCACGCCAGCCTCAAGACTAGTCCATGTACTGACGAGTGATCTGAGGGACCTCATTGCCTCGGGCATGTTCACTCTGAAAGCCAAGTTTGACGGACTTGAGGAAAACAAGCTCGTGTCGAGGACAGCGGAGGTGTGGAACTTTTTCTGGGGCCAGATTCTACCTGTAAGCTGGCCTCTTCTTCCACAGCTGACTTTCAGTACGTCGAAGGCGTTTTCCTTCCCTTCTCCCAGATCCGGGATGTGCCTTCCAGCTCGACGGCGCGCCCCGCAGCGATCATCCAGGAGCCGCCAATCCCTGTGCGGCACATTCTGCTCTCCGCCTTCCTCTTACACATTCTGCTGCCCCTGCTTCCTCGTCTGATACCCCTGGTCGCGGCCATTCAGACCGAGGACGGTGGGCCAGACCTTCAGCGGCTGCTCCAGATGTCGCTCGTATTGAGCACGCAGGCGCGGTACTCGAGCTTCTTCCCAACTTTGAGCCCGCACGAGGCACACCTCCGGGACGAGGAGACACGGGAGAGCGTGGAGGAGCTCGGCCGCGCAGTCAGATGGTCGATGGCTGTCGCCGGACAACGGCAAGAGCAACGACCCGCACCCGAGCGCCAGCACTCCAACGCCTCGTCCATTGACTCGGGCAACGGCTCTGCGGCGCCTACCCGCCCGACGCTCCAGCGTGGACCGAGTGTCAGCCAAGCTGGCCGACTCAGGCGGCGCCGCGGGACACTCGGCAACGGCACGCAGCTTGATCGAGAAGGACGGGCTGTGAGCGGCATCGAGAGCATCTACGAAGACAACGAGCAGACGTTGAAGGAGCAGCACCCCGCCCTGAACGACAGTGTGCGGACGGTGCGGGGGTGGGACCAGACGCACCGGCGGCAAGACAGCTCGGGGAGCGGGAGCGAGGTCACGAACATCAGCGCGACCGTGTCCAACGTGTCGCACACGTCGCGTCGATAGATATGTTGTTGTATATGCATTACACACCGGTATCCAGAAATCACAAGTCTACTCGTCGTTCTCGGGCTGCTCCTCGTCCAGAATCCGGACGAGGCGGACCCAGAGCTCTGTTGTGTCGTCCCCGCGCAGCGCGTCAGAGAGGAAACGCGTCTCGACCTGCATCTGGATCTGATGTTGTCAGCTCCATCACCTTGCCTCCTCAGCTTCTCCCACAACTTACCATCTCGAGCGCGCCCCGAAGCACACCAGCAAGCACGTTGGAGAACCACAGCCCGCCCTCGCGTGCGTCACGCGGCAGCTCGGCAAACTCGGCGAGCGGGTTCTCCTCGAGCGTGAGCACGAACTCGCACGGCTGCTTCAGCCCCGCCGTCGGCGGCACCTGCGGGGGAGGGAAGGAGACCGTCGGCGTGATGTTGAGGAAGGTCTTGAAGGCGACCTTGCTCACGACCTCGGCCGTCTCGGCAAACGTCTGGCAGCGCTGCAGACCCGTCCGCGCGAGGAAGTCCTCGATCAGCCGCGTGCCGATGTTGTAGCCCCTGTGGGGTTAGCTTATCCACAAACAATCGCGAAGCTGAGCAGGCTGGCAGTGCTGTGGTCTGAGCACGGTGAGTGCTAGCCATGTCTCGGCGACCCAAAAGGATGGCAGAGACAACCGCGCACTAGCAAACCAGCAGTAAGACTGAACTTACATCTTCTCCAGCTGCTTGTTCACCTCGCCATAGTCCTCATAGTCCTTGATGAGCTGGACGACGAGGGCGCCGTACGTGAGCGAGAAGAGCTCGGCGTTCTTATGTCAGCTGACGTGCTCTTCCGGGAGCTAGTGGCTACTTACGACCTTATCTGTCCGCTTCCAGACATCGTCGCCGATGGCCTTGTACTGCTTCCCCGGGGCGGACATGGTTTGTGTTGTTGCAAGCTGACGGCGGGGGTCGCGTCATTACTTGGTCGGCGCTGAGCGCTGGGTGGCCCGGCGTCGCGTGGCAATGGGAATTGACCTTGTAATCTCACGGCCTAATGCCCATTAGGGATGCTCCGTAATTGGGACTGGAGAGGATTAGGGTCAAGTGGAGGGCAGGAGTGGAGGACGACCAGATTTCATGACGCCCGAAATTGGTCGACTCTCGACAACAACAACAACAAACACCCTCGACGACTCTTCTCGACACAATGCCGGCCACGCGTTCCCGCAAGGTCGTCAAGCTGAAGCCCGCCCTGCCTCCCCCAGAACCCGGTGCGGGTTTCCTGGCCCAGCAGCCGATAAAAGTCTTGCAAGGGCAGGGCACGCGGCGGTCCGACAGTACGCACCCGGGGCATCCACGAACGACGCTCTTCGTGACGCGGCGCACGAAGCTGGGCGCACTCATCGCGAGGGCCAAGTCTCTCGTCCTCGACGAGGGCGCTACGGAACTGAAGCTCTATGCCCTCGGCGCGGCAATCAGCCACACCTTCGTCCTCCTACATGCGCTCATGGACATTCTGCCTTATCCAATTGCCGGGCCGGGACGGGCGGGCATGTGGTTCGAGATCCGGACGGGGACGACGGAATGCAAGGACGAGATTCCGGGGAAGCGTTCGGGGCTTAATGGCGTGGAGGCGATGGATGCCGAGGGAGGGAAGGAGGAGGAAGACGAAGGAGGGAAGCCGGGGGAGGAGGATTGGGGAGACCTCGGGTTCTTTGTGGAGGACAAGGCTGAGATTCAGACGCGGAATAAGGTGAGCTACCGTTGTAGGGATAAGCTGACAAACAGTCGTCGGTTGAGATTGTCCTGCATATCTCGGGACGAAAACCGTCGACAGACACCAAGCCGAAGAAGAAGGCGCGGCCGTCCGCCAAGAAGCGCAAGGCTCGCGCGGGCGGCGCGAACGCGAGCGAGATGGACGTTGACCCCGCGGACGACGAGGAGGCTCTCATGAACATGTAACTCTGTGTAATGTAACATCTAGACTACTTAGCGTTCAGTGATGACGCTTGGACTATGTCCCTGGGAAATAGGAAGAAGCGAGAACCGGAAGGAGCTATGGGTTGCCTTCTGTGGGAACGGCGGACGGCTCGCCCTCCCTTGACTGCTGGGAGAGGGTGCGCTGCAATCTCAGCTGCGGCGAAGCCGGCGTCGGATCCTGGTCCGCCGACTCGTGCTCTGGTGTGTCGTGCACGATGACCTCGAACGGGGCGCCCTCGAGGATACCCTCCTTGAACACTTCCCGCTTGCCGATCTCGTGCAGAAGCTCGGGCAGGTCTCCGTTCAGCTCGGCCATGCTGAGCTTGTGGATGAGTGCGAGATTGCCAAATGCCTTTGATGGCCACGAAGTGATAAGCGGGAAGTCGGAGAAGCCCTGGTCTGGATGTCAGTTTGAACAGCACGGCCTTAAACTTACGCCCGAGACCTCCAATCGTGACGAGCGTCGCACCGAGAGTGGCACAGATCCGCTTCTCTCCGGGCCACACTTCCTTCCACTCGGTGAAGCCCTGCGAGTTGATGACGAGCGTGGGTGGCGGCTTTGGCCACTTGAAGCCGTACTTCTCCTCGCCGAGGATCAGCGGCTCGAACCACGGGTCCAGGGCCAGCACATGTGTCACCGGAACGGGCATCTTGTCGTACGATCGCAGGCATGTCGCACCGCCAAACGAGTGCCCGGCCAGGACGACAGAGGACATGTCAACACTGTCGCGGAGCGCATCCGAAAAGGCGGACGCTTGCTCAGCGTCCATCCCCTGCGGAACAACTGCGCCATTCAATACCTTCTGGAACGACTTGTACGCCTGTTGCATCTCGTGCACCCGCATTCGCAGCTGAAGTACTCGGAAGTCCATCAGCTCTAGCGCACCGTCCTCCGGCCATGTGAGGTTCGTCGACCGAGTGAAGAGTAGCATCGGCTCCTCTGCCGACGCGGCATCGGTGTTCTTGCCCTCTGGGTAGATGACGCAAGGAGCAGAGCCGTCCTTGTGCTCGACAGCCACGACAACGTAGCCTTCGCTTGCCAGTGCAGAGCAAGTCTGGCTGTTGGGTCAGCTGTCGATCGCAGCATCGCACCCACCTGTAGGTATGCCTCGTCCCCGCGAGGCCGTGGCTAAGGATGATGAGGGGGTATTGGCCCTTCTCAACTGCACCATTCTGGGCCAGAGTCATCTGGTGGTCAGCTCCGCGTCGGTGATCCAGCTCACCCGAAGTCTACGAGCAATGAAGTCAGAAGCCGCCACTGTCTGTCAGTCGTGAATATATCAGTCAACGTACTCAGCCATTTGCCTTTGCCACCCAAGAACTTGTCGTACCCGGCGACCACTGACGACGTAGGTTCCGGTAGCCAGCTGACACCGCCACCGGTTTCGCCACTCGACGGGTAGTAGATAGCGAAGGAGCACTCCGACGTCTTCAACGCCGGCTTGCCCTCGATCGTCGGCGAGTCAACCTCGTAGGGCTCGCAGGGTACCCGAGCGTAGGCGATACCGACGGTCTTGTGGGTACCAGGAGTCGCCGCCGGGAAACTGGAAAGAAGCGGAATGTACATGGGTGGCGTGGGAGTGGAGCGAGGAGAGAAGAAGGAAGGAAGAAGGGATGGGAGTCGACGATTATAAGAGATAAGAGACGCAAAGCGGGGAAGGCGCGAAACAGGGGTCATGCGTCAGTTTAGCGTCGTGTGTCCTGTTAGTCACCCAAAAGGCTAAGGTTGACGGCTGCCGGTTACTTGAATGAAAGTTGACGTTGCGGAGACCCCCGCCGTGGTCGGTGAGATGATGATGGGATGCTGAAAGAGGCCGATGCTGGAGCTCGGACCATGGCTGGGCCGTCGGCGAACAGACAGAGGTCGCGAGAGCATTCGTACTCGCATTCCACAGCCACCACAGCAGACCCGGCAGAATTCTCTGGGCGGACGGTGGATGCCGATCACAATCGCCTTCAGGTGGCTTACACGTGGTGGATAAATACGTCACTGACTGCCCTCGTCCCTGCCGCGGAGCCCTTCCGGTGCCCTTTGAAACGCAAAGACGACGTCAACGGCGCTGCCCTTCTGTGGTGGATGCTGGCGGAAATTGGCCGTTTTCATGCCGTTGTCACCGCAAGTCGTCGCTACAGTTGCCCAAATCTCCTTTTCCTTTCCATCCTCACCAACCCACCTTCGGTGCTCGACTTGCCATGCTGCCTCGCGGACAGGCTGGCATCCGCGCCCTTGCAGCGGTTGCGAGGCACAACCGCGCCTGCCCAACAGTGGCCGGCGTCGTGCCCCGCTTCACGCCTGTATCAACCGCTCCCACGCTATCGCGTCTCGGTCCTCTCCACGCTCGTTTCAACTCGACAACAGGCAAGGACAACAACCCCGAGACACAGCCCCCGAGCATCGACTCCCAGAACATTCCCAGCGACCCGGATAAGCTCACAAAGCAGCACAAGAAGCACAAGTGGCGCTACTCGAAGCATGGCGAGCTCGACCCGGATTTCAGCGGCAAGCACCCGTGGGTCGCTGGCTGTCTTCGTCTCGCTATCTCAACGGCTATCGGTGTCCTCGTTGTCGGTGGAATCCTCCTAATCCACGATGCCTCCACGTACACGGAGCGTCACGTCGGACGCGTCCCGGTCAACCCGCTCAGTCTGCACCCCCGTCGCGGTGGTCCCAAGAATTTGCCGATTATCGAGGTCAACATTGATGACGAGGAAGATGAGCAGAAGCGTGCCATGAAGGACAAGCCGCGTCTCGTCATCCTCGGTGGAGGCTGGGGCGTGAGTCTAGCTGCCCCGCTTGCTGTGAGCTAACATTCACAGGCTGTCAGTGTTCTGCAGCACCTGCCCGCCAACGCCTTCAACGTCACCGTCATCAGCCCCGAGAACTACTTCTGCTTCACCCCGCTTCTGCCTTCTGCCTGTGTTGGAACCGTTGAGCCGCGCTCTCTGGTCGAGCCTGTTCGTCGTATCGTCGCCCGCTGCCGTGGTCACTTCCTCACGGGAGAGGCTGTCAATGTCGACATGACTGACCGTCTTGTCGAGGTCAAGGTTCCTAAGGAAGACGAGGATGGATACGAACTGGCTTACGTCCCCTATGACAAGCTCGTTGTGGCTGTCGGCTCCAAGTCGAACACGCATGGTGTCAAGGGTCTCGAGAACGCCTTCCAGCTGAAGCGCATCAGCGATGCGCAGGCCATCCGCCGCAAGATTCTGGGTAAGCTGACGCGTTGGGTTGTAGTAGCTGACATCAGACAACCTCGAGGAGGCGTCCCTCCCAACCACGACCCCTGAGGAGCGCCGCACGCTCCTCTCCTTTGTTGTCTGTGGCGGTGGCCCGACCGGAGTCGAGTTCGCTGCCGAGGTTGCCGACATGCTCTCCGAAGAGGCTCTTCTCTACGTGAGTTACCCGTAGCTCGTGAGCGAAACTGACAGCAGTACCCCAAGCTTCTCCGCAACGAGGTCACGATCTCTCTGATCCAGTCGCGCGACCACATCCTGAACACGTACTCTGAAAAGATTTCCGAGTACGCCGAGAAGAAGTTTGCCCGTTCCGAGATCACTGTCCACACGAATGCTCGGTGAGTTGAGAATCGCTCGATGTAACTGACCCCAGCGTTTCCGAGATCACCCCCGACAGCGTTATCATCACGCTGAAGGGTCCTGACAAGACGATGTCGACGGAGATCCTGCCTTCCGGCCTCACGCTCTGGAGCACGGGTATCGGTGAGCTCCTCTGCCCAGGTCGAAGCTGACATCAGCGATGCAAGACTTTACGCGCAACCTGTGCGACCAGCTGCCGAACCAGTTCCACAGCAAGGCGGTCCAGGTCGACGGCTACCTGCGCGTCGAGGGCGCGCCGCTCGGTACGATGTACGCGATCGGCGATGCCTCCACGGTAAGCTAACGTTTCTTATCCCTCAGCTGACACTAGATCCACCTCGGCATGATGAACGAGCTGCTCTCGCTCTGGGACAAGTTTGACACGAACAAGGACAACAAGCTGTAAGCTCTTTGCCATGGACGCTAGCTGATGACAGCGACATGGCCGAGTGGGAGAGGATGGCCAAGTACCTGAGCAAGAAGTACCCGCTCGCCGGCTCGCACCTGGAGAAGATGTAAGCTTCCTTGATTCCGTGCCTAGCTGACAACCAGTCGGGACGTCTTCGAGGAGTTCGACAAGGACCACGACAACTACCTCTCGCTCAACGAGGCGGCCGACATGTTCATGACGGTGACGAAGCGCGTGACCGCGCTCCCGGCCACGGCACAGGTGGCATCGCAGGAGGGCGAGTACCTGGGCAAGATGTTCTCCGAGCTCTCCAAGGTACACAAGAAGAAGACCGAGCAGGGCAAGGTCAACCCCGAGTGGGACCTGCGCGACGACTCGACCTACTTCCACCCCTTCAAGTACCGCTACCTCGGCTCGCTGGCTTCGCTCGGCAGCGCAGCCGTGTTTGACCGCGACGGATTCTCGCTCGCCGGAGGCCTCATGGCCATGTATGCGTGGCGCTCTATTTACTGGAGCCAGCAGACGAGCATGCGCACGCGCTTCATGATCATGCTCGACTGGGTCAAGCGCGGCCTCTTTGGGCGCGACCTGTCCCGCTTCTAAGTTTCTTAGTGGTGTTACATCAAGTAATGGATTTACATGCAAATTGGTGATAGAGCAAGTGGGCGAGTGGGCGAGTGTGCGAGCAGACGAGCGGAGCGAGGCCGCGAGTCCGCAAAACATTCGCTCCGATGCGATGAGATGTAATGAACGTTCTAGTGGACACCAGTCCCCCTCCAGATCTGCTTCTTCTTGGCCAAATCCCTCCTCTCCGCGTTCCTCCCCTCCCCTCCTGCCCTCCTATACCCCCCTCCGCCCGTACTCCGGCGTCTCTCCCCGCCCATCTCCCGGGCCACAATAGCCCTCGCCAGGCTCGTAATGGCCCTCTCGGCCTCCTCGCACAGTTCCCAGAAGGGCACAGCGTCATACACTCTCCCATCGGCTACGTGGAGGAAGTAGCAGTGCTCTGTCGAGACTGGGGCGACGGGCGAATGGGAAATGACGTGCGTCCATGCGGCGCGGAGACGGTTGATGGCGTGGCGACGCTCTACGGCCAGTTTTGACACGCGCAGCTTGTTCGCGACGATGGTGAGGGAGATGGAGGGCTCGGATGGTGCACGGGGAGGTGGGAGGTCGAGGCCGGCCATTGTCTCTGGACCTGCGACCCCTCCTGCCGCCGAAACCGATGAGGCCGAAGAGGCCGATGCCAGTCTCGAGCCTTCCGGCGTCAGCCCAACGACCTCGGGCGACACCTCGGGCGACACCTCAGAGACACCCTCAGAGACGCCCTCGAGAGCACTCGAAGCCGAGCCCGAGACCACGGCCGCTGTCGCGGCCCGGTGCCGCTTCTGCGCCTCGAGCACCAGCCCCAATTTGCCCCGATACATGCGCTGCATGTCTGTGAATGGGCCCGAGCGCTGCAGACGCCCCGGCTTCAGCCGCGCAAGGAAGAATCGGCCCTTGTACGTCTGCGCGTCCCGGAGCGCGACGACCGAGTCGTATTGCTCGTGCTTGATGGGAATCTATCGTCAGCGAGGCCGCAGGCCGAGCGATAGAGCGAGGCAGAACAGCGAGCGGAGGGTGAGCAGAGGGTGAGTGAGAGAGCTGTCTCTTCCAACTCTTCTAGCTCCCTCTCCTAGAGCTAGCTCTGCTAGCTCCTCTGTAGGAGTCTGCGGCGAGAGAGCTGAGAAGAATTAGGAGGAGGGCAGGAGGAAAGAGCAAGAGGGGAGAGCAGGAGGGAACAGAGCAAGAAACATACATACCTTATTCACAGCCCTCGGCGGACATGTCAGATCGACCTTGCGCCACTCCCGTCCCCAAGTATCGAGTATAGAGCCGTATTTGGCCGTAAAGCTCTCCCCCCCTCCTCCGGGTCCTCCGGGCCGGGCGCCGGGGACATCGGCGATGAGTGGGGAGCGCCGCATGGGGTCGTTCGTGTTCGTGCCGAAGCCGGCCGCCGACTTTAGTCCGAAGCTTGTGGCTGGGGCAGAGCCAGAGCCAGAGCCGGAGGCAGAGCCAGTGTCCGAGGGGAAGGGCGAGTCTGGTGCTGTTGCTGAGGCCGAAGTGACGGGGACGGCGGAGGCGCCAAAGGCAGCAGCAGCAGCAGCAGCAGAGTCAACATACGATCGCGACGCGTATTCTGCCTTTAAACCGTAATCTCGTTTCCGCGGTCGGTCCTCGGTAGACGCTGGAGACGCTGGAGACGCTGGAGACGCTGAAGGTGCTGCAGACGCTGGAGACACTGCAGGCGCTGAAACCGCTGCAACCGCTGCAGGAGCTGAAACCGGGACAGACGCGGCAGACGCGGCAGACGCGGCAGACGCCTCAGATCCATCCAGAGTCCCAACAACTCTCGCACGCATAGCCAGCGCCTCGCCCAGTGCCCTGCCCGTATCCCACGCCTTGTTCTCGGAGAGCAGTCCGGCTCGGAGGCGGATGGGCGTGGATTCTCTTTTGCGCCGGGGTGGTCGGGGTGGGTCCAGCGGGTCCAAGTCCCGGAATGGAGAAGATGAGGAACTGGGCGTGGACCATGGGTCTGCTTTCTTGCGGCGCGGTTTTGGTCGCGGCGTGTCGGATCCAGAGGGAGGGACCGATGAGGAGGACGATGAGGCTGAGAAGGGTCGTGAGGAGGGACCAGCTTTCGATTGCGAGAGGGGTGTGAGGGGATAGTCTGGCAGCCGCCTGGCCAGATAGCGCCGAATCATGACTGTTGTAAGTGTATAGCTGATAGCAACAACTCGAGATACGTTCTTGCCCGAGTAGACCGAAATCTCGCGGATCGGCGGAGGTCGTCACGTGACAATGACGATCAAGAGGTCCACTATGGAACTCGACTGGACGCAACGCACTGCTCATTCTGCTCGTTGACTGCTGCGCAGTCAACTCGCGTTATCATGGACATAGCTAACATAGGCGTACTGCTACAAGGGTCGTAATCGTATGCGCCTTCGCGGAGAGAGAAGAAAAAAGTCTGTTTGGTCTTGGGGTGGAAATGAATGTGGAATGACGCAGATGCGTCACTTGGCTCAGCACTTCTAAGATGCTGCAACCTTCTAAGATTAGAAAAATAAAAACGATATCTCATGTGTGTGTGTGTGTGCTGTCTGGAGTGCTGTTGCTTGTTGTAATGTAGGTGTGTGGAAATATGTGTGAAATCGTCCATTTGCGTTCTCATCTCGCCTTGGAGGAGAAGATCGACTTGATGCCCCGCCGGCGCTCCTTGCGCTCCTCGCCGTAGGGCTCGCGCAGCGTTGGCACAACGAGCCCGCCCTTCGGACCCAGAGGCGCCTCGCGGCTGATAAACCTGCCAAACGAGCCGGTACTAGCGGCTGCTGGCTGTTGGATGTACATGCTCTGCGCGTTGCGGCCACCCATGTCCTCCATCGGCAGACGGCCAGACTCGGCCGTCGACCGGCGGATGCGCGCGCGAGCGTCCGAGAGAACATCGAAACTCGCGCGGGGCTGGATCGGGCGGCGCGGGAGCGGCAGGTTGGCTTGTGGCGGCATGACACTCGACCCGGTCGAGGACGGGCTCGACTGCACGGCTCCGTTCGGCATCGGCGCCTGGTGGTAGCGAGGCGACGCGGTCGGGAAGTAGTCCGACGACGGAGGGCAAAGCGCGCGGCCCTGGTCCATCGACGACATGCGCTTCGGGTCGAACAGGCTCGTCCGGATCGAGATCGACGCACCGTCGTCCTGGTGGCTCGAATACATCTCCGGCGTCGCCATTCCGGGAGGCAAAGGCGGGAGGTTCTTGTGGCGGTTGGGCGAGAGCGACTGTTGCGACGGAGGCTGCTGCGAATAGCTGCCGTTCATGTACGGCTGGCCGTCCGGCGTCTCGAGGCCCTGCATCGTCGTCGAAGTCGAGAGCCGGGAGGACACCGAGGGCTGCATGCTCTTGCGCGAGCCACCCTGCACGGTGTACAGCGACGGAGAGCGGTTGCCGTCGGAAGCAGTCTCTGCCGAGCGCGCGAACGGGTCTCGGTTCATAGCCTGAGGCTCGTCGGTGAACGTGGGAGCTTCGAGCTGCTGCTGAGAGTGCGTCGCCTGGACGGGGCTGTTGCCCGGCAGGTGGGCTAACATCTCCATCGTGGCGCCTGGGTAGCCAGCCGACTCCGCTCCTGGGGGCAATTCCGGCACAGGGTTGGTGCGCTGGCGTCCGTCAGGTCCGAATCGCGAGCTCGTGGGGCTGACGTCGCTACCCGAAGAGGGGGCTGTCATGGGCCCATTGATGGAGCCACGGGGCATCTGCATCTGCTGCTGGGGCACCGGCGACGGAGCCTCGACAAACGACGACGAAGAGCCCGAGCGGTTGCGGTTGTGCTTGCCGTCCTGACGGTTGACGAGGAAGCCCATCGGCGGAGGCGGCGCGAGCTCCTCGGTGCCGCGACGCGACGGGTCCTTCTTGCCCTTCTTCATCTTCTGTATCAGGCCCTTGAATCCCTTCTTCTTCTCCGTCGTCGCAGACGAGCGATCAAAGTCGTCCCCGTACATCGAAACCTGGGTCAAACGCGAAGCACTCGTCGAGTGCGCCCGTCGCTCACGCAACATGACGTCGTCGCTGGAGCGCGCGCCGCCATTTCCGAGGTACATCGAGGTCGCGACCCAGTTGCGACCACCCTGGAAGGACGGTCGGCCGGGCGCCATGCCGGGAAGAACGCGGGGCTGCTCGTGCGCCTGGTACGACGACGTGCGGTTGCGGCGGTCGGACTCGAGACCAAGGCTGGAGGTTAGCTAAGCGTCATCACAACAGCTGGGACTTACTGCATGTCCATCATGCTTCCACTACCGCCATGACTTCCAGCACCAGTGAACAGAGACGTGACTGATCCTCCGAAGCGGCCGAAGAAGCTCTTGCGGCTGTGGCCGCCATCGCTGCCCTGACCACCTCCGGCACCCGCACGAACAGCAAAGGAGAACGGCCGGAGGTTGCCAGACGCCGGTGACGAGGGAGCCCACAGGTCTTCGGTGTCCGACCAGTCGTCGGTGTAGTACTGCGAGCCACGCGCCTTGGGCACGCTCGTGCTGCTGGGCGCCTTGAAGTGGCTCGACGGACGCTGCGTCGGCGTGTTGATGCTGAGCGTCTGGCGCGACGTCTGCGCTGAGAGGCTGGCGCCGTTGATTCCAGGCTCGCGGTCTGGAACATACTGCGTCCGCGGGCGACGGGCCTGCACGGAGACATTGCTTAAACCAGCCGGCGTCGACGGGCTCTGGCGCAGCATCGGCACCTGGCTGCTGAGAATCGGCACGGAGCGAGCCGTGCTGACAGAAGGAGCCTTGATGGACGGCGCGCCCTGATCGATGCTCTGGTTGCGCATCTTGTGACGCGAGATGGTCGACGACGGGTCGAGCGAGCTCTCGTGCGTCTCTTGCGAGTTCGGGTAGTGAGGATCCTCGGGTTCGGTGTAGTGTCCGATTCGCTGTGCTTCTTGCCGAACTTCCAGAATCAATCGATACTGACCGCGCAGGTAGTTCTGCAGGATCTGGTAACGCAGAGCAGACGACGAAGGGTACTGCATGTCAGTTCTTGCTTCATGGGCTAACTCACCATCTGCATGACGTTCTTGATACCCTTCTCCGTCAAAGCTCCAGGTCGGGTACCGGCAAAGCCTTTGGGGAAGCCCTCGCCATTGGGGCCCTCCTCCCACTTGAAGCCGCGCCATCCGACGCGAGCAACCTGCGCATCCCGCTCAGCACGGCGCGCTCGGCGAGCCTCTTTGAGCTGCTTGCGCTTCTCGTCGGCACTGCGGGACGTGTCGTCTGGGGCGGGGGCGCTGGCGTGAGACCGCGGCGTGCTGGCTGATTCGCCGGTGCATGTCGACGCCTCGAAAGAAGCACGGGAGAGCGCATCTTCCTGCGCCATGGTGCGCAGGACCTCGGTTTCGCGCTCCTTCAGGACTTCAAAGGCAGCGTTCGATTCACGGTCCCAGCATCCTGGTCCTGAGACGTCGACGTCGGCGAGATCGCGGTCACGCATCATGCACTCGAGACAGATCTCCTCATTGGGCTTGATCGGCTTTTGGGGAGCCGGTTGGCCGGAAACGTCCCCTGGTAGCGCAAAGCCTCCTCCTCCGCTGCCCTTAGCGAGCGGGGCATTGTTGTTCACTGGTGTCGGGTAAGGACCAGCGTCGGCGAGGCCTGCTATGGCGGGGAGGTTGGATGCCGACTTGGCCGGCTGGTGGCTGGGCTGGAAGCCTGACGGCGGCGGGACCGAAACAGACTTCCTAACGTTGGGAGTAGGCATGTCGAACTGCTTGCCGCTCGGTACGGGCGAAGTCTGGTATCGAGCAGACGAGCGGTCAGGCGAGCGAGTGCGAACTTGGCGAATGGCTGCGGGCTCGTAGCTCTGGATGCCTAGGCCAGCCCCGTTCTTCGACGGTGATGTCGGATGATGTGTGGATGACCGACGTGACGGATCAGAAGTCGGGACGGGCATTGGCATAGGCATAGGCATGGTCATCTGGACAGACTTGCGGCTCGGATCGCTCGAGCTGTTAGGAGACTGGGGCGATGTGGGCAGCAATGCACGACCACGAGGTGTGAGTGATCCAGGTCGCGCGTCCCCTGCACTGATCGTGCTGGTGCTCGTGCGCTTTGGCGTCGAGTTGGACGGCGAAGACAGATCAATGGGCGGAGCCAGACTCGAAGCGTCTGCAGCTGCCGCTTCAAGAGCCGACGACGTCGTGGAGCAGAATGATGCACGCTTCGCGGGGGGCAGGAGCGAGGATCGACGTTCCGGGTGAAGATGCTGCTGCGGCGGCGGCGACTGCGGCTGAAGACGCAGATCAGGTGCAGGCGGCGACGTAGGCAATGTCGTCGGTGGCGGCGCAGTCGGGGATTGCTGCAGTTCGAGTTGCACAGCCGACGGAGTGGGGCTGGCCGCGATCAGCGTTCGACGACGAGGGACGGTTGGAGACTCGACCAGTCGAGGAGGAGGGAACTCGAATTGTGCGTTGGTAGGCGTCAAGGGTGAATCCGCGTGAACGTCACGCACGCTTCCGCTAGCTCCGGCAGACAGCGCAGCAGATGGTGGGCGCGGAACCTGGGGCCACGCGAGATGCGAGTCAGTGAATGCAGACGCACCTCCGGATGCTCCGGATGCACGGGATGCTGGCGAGGATGGGACGACGGGGGTCTTGTCCGCGTCCGTGACGATCGTCAGTGGTCGGGTCGTCGTCGAGGGCGAGGTCGTAAGGGAAGACTGTTGCTCCTTCTGTTCAATGTCAGGCACGGCGTCAACGAGGTAGCCCAGGTCGGACGGCGGAGGGGCAGTCGCGGATGAAACAGACTGCCTCTGCACAGGCTCTTGCACGGACGGCCAGGAAGGGCTGGGAGGTCCGACGAGCGAGGTGCGGCGGATCGGGAGCGAGTCGAGGAGGCCCGGGGTGGAAAGCAGGGGCGTGTTCGTGGCCGTAGTCGGTGCAGAGTCTTCGGGCGCTCGTTCCTGCGCGTCGTGTTGGGATTCGCGATGATCTGAGATGTCTTGCCCACTTTTGGACGGACGGGGGACGTCTGTGGCCTGCGGTTGTTTGAGGGCGGACGAGGAGGTCGGGGAAGGTGACCTGATGGGAAGACGGGGAGGGATCAAGGATGCCGAGGTGGGAGGGGTCGCAATGTCGCTAGTGCTGGGCCCGGTGCTGGCGGACGCAGAACTCTGGTTTGTGAAGGATTCGTACGACAGCGACTTGAACGAGTCGAGGTGGAAGGTGGGGTACTGGAAGGCCGACTGCCTTGGTTGTGTCGTAGTCGAGGTGGTAGGAGAGTTTGAGGAGGATGTGCCTGTATCTTGAGAGGCCAGCAGAGAGGGGACAGAGGGTGAGGGCACGGGCGGCACAGAGGGTACGGCCAGCGGGACGGGGGCAGAAGCACTCGTGACCAGAGTGGGTGAGTCGTCTGGGAGGGCAACCGATGCCAACGACGCAGGGATACTGGCACTCGGGACGTCGACGTCGGCGGGGGTGTCTGCTGAAGGGGATGAGATCGAGGTCGCACTGGCCGCCGTGTCTGGTAGAGTTGAGGTGGAAATGTGGTGATCTCGGGGAGGAGGAGGGATATGGGTTGGTGTGACTTGGTCGGGTGGATGGTGAGGGAGCGGGATGGATGAGGGTGGTTGTGCGGGGGAAGTCGCTGCGTCCGTGTGCACTGCAGCGGAGGCTCGCGAGGCTCGAGCCAATTCTCCAGCAGGGGTCGCGGTCGCCGTGCCTGGGAACGACAATGAAGTGTGCCGTGTCAAGTGCTGGTCCTCCTCGTTCGTGTCCATGTCGTTGGACAGCGACCTGAAGTCGTCCTCCGATACTGAGGGTGCTGCAGGACCCAGAGCAGGGCCCGGTACGTGTGTTGGTGAGGACGCCATGGTGCGTAGAATTGGAATGCGATGCGATGCACCGGCTGTCGGTGGTTGGGTTCTGAATCTGGCTCTTTGGCTCGAGCGAGTCGAGCTACGAGGCGAGCGTCGACGCTACACACTAGACGCTAGGGGGGAGCAGGGAATTATCGCCCGACACGACACGGCACAGGAGAGCCTAGCAAGCCTCAGGCAGACGCAGAGACGGCGGACAGGGAACAAAGGGGAGCAGGGAGCACACTGCACCGTACAAAGGCTAATCGACCAACCCCGGGCTAATCAGGGATTAGCACTCCGTGACCCACTGTAGGGAGACCCGGTGTAATAAGCGTCCGAGGCACGTCCTAATCCGCCTGTCGGACCGTCGGGTGGGTGCTTCACTCGACCGTTTTCAGACTGGCGCACACTGCAGCTGCACACTGCACGGTCGATGTCGGTCCGTCGTCGTGCCGGTGTGACAGGGGGGGGTCGCGCCGGTGGTTGGGCAAAGGCGGGGGCGAGGGCACAGATCTGGCCGACTGGCAATGTCGAGATGGGAAAGGGGGGGGTAAGGAGAGTCGGTTTCGATTAGGAAGGAGGATTGTACAGTGTTACGACCGACTGCTTGCAGCAAGCCCACTACTGTTACTGCTGTACGTGGACTCGAGACGACGGCGCGAACCAGGTGGCCAGGTCGCCAGAGTGCAGAGTGAGAGAGCGGGTTCGAGGCAAAGTCAACTGGTTGCACGACGCGGGTAGGCATGGGTTGTTAGCACCTGCAGGGAAGTCAGGGACAAGGCAGGGCACACACGGCAGGGTCGTCAACCAGTCCTTGCCCTCAGGGTTCACGTAAACCGTCTTTTGTGCTGCTCTGTTGTACAGGTCGACTTTACTCCCCACGTCGTAGCTGATCCTATGCATACTCGATCCCATCGCAGACTTGATGAACGCGTACCACCGCGTCTCCACTGCGAAGGCTGCCCTTACTCTGATCCGGATGCATCCCCACGGGCGTCAGCGTGCCGTATCGTGTTTCGTGTCTGCCTCTGTCCTCATGTCCCCTGGTCATCTTCTTTACCAGGCAGATCTCTGTCAGTGAGAGTGATGCTCCGAGATCTGGACGAAGGAAGCGCACGCAGAGCCGAGTATGCGGCGTATGGTATGCGCCAGGAAGGATGTAAGCTCGCATAAATGAGACGCCATGAGCTTGTGCAGAGCCTCAAGTGTGGGGCAAAAAGACAATGTGATCGGCGAGGCTGCCCTCGACCTTGCCCAGCTTTCAGCACTGCCTGGCCCGTGGCTTAGTCTGGCTTGTCATTACCTGGGCTGCGCCTTGGCCACGGACCGCGCTGGCCACGGTCTGGGCAACGGCGGCACGGCGGCACGGGCTAGCGTCTCGTACTCCGTCGCCGGTCAAGCAGCCTGCAGCCTGGGCTGCTCACTGAATGCGGGGAGGACGGCGACATTGCACTGTGCACACTGGGATGCGCGGAACACAGCTCCGGACGCATGTCATGTCAGGGTACACTGCAGGCTCAATGTATTCTGGCCCACTGACCCACCCACCTTGATTTTGTCGACCGTCAGTAACCGCTGTATTCAGAGATCAGCACACATTTACGACGGACAGCCTGTTGGCACACAACTCGCATTCGGCGCATTCGGAAAGCCCAACAAGCTCGCCCAGCGAGCGTGCCGGGCCCGGTCGGTCCGAACACGCGTGGCCTACAGCGAGCCCAGCTGCGAGCCAGCCGCGAGCCAGCCGCGAGCCAGCAAAGGTGAAAAATGTTCCGAAATGAACCTTGTCGAACCTTGTTCGGGGTCGTACGTCTGCGTAGTCAGGCGTGCAGGCGTTGTCGGGACGGCGCACGGCAGCACGGCAGCACGGCACGCGGGGGTCCTTCTCCCCAATCCCTCCCGAGATTTCTGCGTGTTGGCGCGAATAGAACGCGTTCGCTGGTCGACCTACGGTACTGTTTGGCGACACGAAAGGACAAGCTCGAGATGCCGTGAGAGGCACTGCCCGTGCTGTCCGTGCCCGAGTACTCCAGATGGCAGCGGTGCTCAGTCACCGAATGCATGGTTGAGGAGGGCTGCCCGCTCATCTTCGCGGACCATTGTTGCTGTGTTCTCACCT
The DNA here is from genome assembly GCF_000293215.1 of Trichosporon asahii var. asahii CBS 2479. Lineage (NCBI taxonomy): Eukaryota > Fungi > Basidiomycota > Tremellomycetes > Trichosporonales > Trichosporonaceae > Trichosporon > Trichosporon asahii. The sequence goes on from NW_014040906.1 coordinate 1,377,166, forward strand.
CCTTGCCCATAACACTCATCTAGAAACGAACAGTCTAGTCACCAAGAAACGCGAGGCAACGCGAGGCAGGAGCTCATCATAGCGTGAGCTCCTGCCTGAGACCGCCGAGGTATCCCGGTACTTCGATCAGCAGAGCAGCAAGTAGCGAGCCGTGTAAGGAACAAAAGCAGCGATCCCGTAATCGACAGAATTAGGATTCCCGAACCCAACCCGCGGCACACTCAGGTTTCCACTACACACTCACGCGTGTGCAGATCCAGTGAGATGCTGGAGCCAAGCAGTCCCGATTGCAGTGGGCCATTCAGGCTGCCTCAGGCCACTCAGGCTTCAGGTGCGGCCAGGTGGCATCCAGGTGGTGCGTAGTGCGTACGAACTGGAAGTTATTCCGATAGATCCGGGGCCAACGTGGTGACTGCCCTCTTGATCCGTTGATCGAAGAACGTTTTAGTGGCACAGTCTAAGATGGCAGGCCTGGATTGCAGCTGGAGCTCGAAGTACATCACGCCGTGACAGTACAAGCTCCGTCGTGTGCCGGAGGTCACGGTGTCACCGTGTGACGGCCTCACTGAACTCTGCCGAGAAGGCAGATAGGGCTTACAGCTGTCTGTGTTGTCGTGAGCTCAGCCGGCGTAGCCGTAGCCGTAGCCTCAGTCTCAGTCAGTCATTGTAGACTCCAGAAGAAACAGAAGGAAGCAGGAAGGCACACGCGATGATCGTGGCGTTCACGATGTTCCAGTTAGCCAAACTTGGACGCAGGAACAAGACTAGCGGACAAGTTAGAGTTGGCGACGTGAGTCTGTCCATTTGTGGACGTTTCATGCCCAGGGGGTCTATCACCGGGGCTGTGCTCGTGTCGTGTTTGGCACTTGCTCAGTGCCTACAGGACCTGGCTTCGAACGCGTCAGACGATCGTAGAGACGTGCCTCCAGCAGTCCGAATGTGGCGTTGGAGCGAGTCGAGCAACAGCTGGCGTCGCAATCACTCTGGCTCTGTCATCTGCACAGTTGCACAGCCTACTGCGAGGAGACGCTAGGAACAAACAAACCTACAGGAGTGATGTGGAGCGCAGCTGCTTTCTCTACCCACCAGTCTGTGTGGAGTGGGAACTGTGGCGCTCCCCAGCTGACTCCAGCAGTACGCGGAGGGGACGTATCAGAGTTTATCACCTGTGCCACTGACGCCATTGACCCCTTCGCAGAATCCCAACATTGCTGGAATCAGTGACGAAAAGGTCCAGTCGTCACTTCGGGGAGGGGGGAGGGTGTTTCGTCGCTTCGTCGTCCCCTTCATTGTCGTGTTCTGCAGATATACAACCTGGGAGACGCAGGTGGAATTGCAGGGGGTTCAATGTCTCTCCAATAGTCCCAGAATCCCACGAGTGTGTTTGGACGATTATGGGGAAACTCACATGACTGCCCGTGTCAGTGTCTCGCTGTCTCAGCCGGCGATCAGCCATCCCCTATGGCTGCAGGGGTGCTACCGTGTACACGGTGCTCGGACCCCAGACACGGTTCCCATGTCACTTGTCCCTTGCGTGCAAGTCTGTATACTACTCTGGTTTCTCTCACGGATACGCTCGACGAGTGAGGACAGAGCAGGCAGAGGGGAGAACCCCGAAACACGCCTCTGACCGAGCCCTCTAGTCCTTTTGTCAACAAGCATGTGAAGCATACTGCCATGCGTCCATGTGAACATGCACCTTGGTGCACCAAGGTGCACCGCCTCTCTCGGCTTGCCCCGGAACTGAAGGAGGGGTGGGGAGATGCCGGGTCGTTTCCGCCAGGGTCCTCTCTTCCCCTCTTCCCACTGCCCTGGCCTCACGTCTCGTGTGTGTTGTGTCCGGAAGTGCGCAGACGGCCCGATTCCAACAATCGATGCCTCTGTGCCGTGCGCCATGACCGTGCTGCACGCGTGTTAGTCTAGTACATGGGCGTGCGTACTCTGCGGAAAGGGAGGCACTGCAGAGCCATGACAAGAGCTCTCAGAGGATCAGCAGTTATCGCTTGCGACTTGCGACTTGCGACTTGCGGGAAGGCTGCCCGCTTCCAGGCTATCCAGGCTATCCATCTCGGCTGGAATCTGAAGCAGAAGCGCATGCGTTTGCAGCAAGGTCTACAGAGACAGCCGAGCTAATGCGCAAGGCTGAGAGATGCCCATAGATTCCAGTAAACGATCCTACGTAGTGACATACAGGGGGGACGGAGCCCGTGCAGTGGCTCGGCTCGGCTCGAGAGGCATCAACTCCGCGGGGAGAGACCCCCAAATGAGCCCATGCCGTACACCTCGTATACCCGCATGTTCATGAGGACCCCAGGATCTCGTCCCCATCCTGGTCACACCGCGCACTGCGATGGCACGATGGTGCTGTCTCTGTTCGGTCGACACAGGTGGCACCAAATACTGCCACATTTACACTCGTCCATGCACCACCGCACCACGCCTTCACACTATGCATAGTCTACCAACTTAGCGGTACTGAGGGTACCCGTACTGCCCGGGAGGTTGGTATTGGGGCTGCTGCCCCGGCGGGGGCTGGTACTGCGGCTGCCCACCAGGTGGGGGTTGGTACTGCGGCTGTCCGCCCGGCGGGGGCTGATACTGCTGTTGCTGCCCATACTGCTGATGCTGAGGGGGAGGCTGATACTGCGGCTGCTGTCCCGGAGGTTGATACTGCGGCTGCTGGCCATACTGCTGCTGCTGAGGGGGAGGTTGGTACTGCGGCTGACCACCGTACTGCTGAGGAGGAGGCTGGTACTGCGGCTGGCTCTGCGGCATCGAATGCTGCGGCGGAGGGGACGAGTACGAGTACGACGGCTTAGGCGGCGGAGGGGGGTACGCGCCATACGAGGTCGGTTTCGGCGGGGGAGGGTAGGCCGAGTAGCTTCCGCCGGTGCTCTGCGGCTGCTGAGCGGAGTACGAGTGCTGAGGCGAGGGGTGCGAGGGGTAGCTCGGCGTGTACGAGCTGCCGGTGCTCTGCGGCTGTTGGGGAGGAGGAGCGTACGAGCTGCCCGTGCTCTGCGGTTGCTGCGGTGGCGCCGGGTAGGGCGACGGCTGCTGACCGGGAGGGGGCGGGTAGCTGCCTTGCGGCTTTGGCGGGGGCGGGTATGGCGCAGAAGGCGACGAGCTCGGCGCGCCAGAAGGCACACTCGGGAAAGAGGGGTATCCGCCACTTGTGGAGCGGTTCGGCGGGGGCGGGGCGGGCGAACCCGTCTGGAACGAGCTCGGTGCATTCGACAGACTCGAGAGGGCGCTGAAGTCGTACGGGTTGCTGGCCGGGGAAGAAGGCTTTGGCGGCGCATATGGCGATGACGGCTTGGGCGGCGCGGGCGGAGCGCCTGGCGGGCCGGTTGGAGCGTTCAGGCTGAGACCAGCGAGCTGGCTGCCAATGTCGCGCGAGGCGGGGGACGGGCTGCTGCCGGCACCGGCACCGCCGGCGATACGCTGCCGCGTCTCGAGCTCAGAGACGAGGCGGCTGCGCTCGCTGTCGCGCTGGTGGACAAAGCTCTTCACCTCGCGCGCAATGTCGGACACGACGCGGTCCAGGCTCTCGTAGTATCCGAGGCCCTTCGAGAGGCCAGCGACGACCTCCGCGTGCTGAGCGCCGGCCTTCTCGAGGCTGCGCTCCCAGTCGCGCAACCGCTTGGCGCGCTCCTTGTCGCTTCGCGCATGACGGCGCACTCCCTGACCCTTCTCGACACGAGAGACGATACCCTCAAGCTCGGTCACGATCTGTTTGCTCGCGTTCACGGCCGCGGCAAGGCGAGACTGGTACGGACGGAACTTCTCGAGCTCGGAAGCGAACAGCTGCGGCTCGACGTTCTGCGACCGGCGGTTCAGCAGGAGCAGGTTCGAAACATCGTCGTTTTGAATCTGGATGTCAGCTCAGTACACTATTAAGTAAGCTAACCTTCTCCTTCAGGTCTTTCAGGACGTCGTCGCGTTCCCGGCGGATCTTGTGCAGGCGGTCGAGACGCTCCTGCGCGTCCTTGGCTCCCTTGCGGAGCTCCTCCTGCTCGCCCGCATCCAAGCGCTGCGTGACCTGCTCCTCATCCTGGAGGTCAAGCAGCGAAACGCCCTGCGGCACTTCAGCCTGCTTGTTCTTTCCGGCAGCAATGTCGCGCGCCTGGGCCTGCAGACCGTCAGGTCCACCCTTCAGACTGGCAATAGCTGGCTGAATCTCCCGCCAGAGACCGATAATCTGCTGGTCGGCGTTGGTAGCGCTCTGCAGCGCCTGCAGATTCTGCGAGATGGTCTGGCGGAAGTGGTTCGTGAGCGGGCCCGAGGGCGACTGCGTAAAGTTCGGGTTGTACTTGGCACGAGCGCGCTCGCACTCGCGGCTCTCGTTATCGAGCGAGGCGCTGAGCGACTGAAGCTCGTGCTCGAAGCGGGCACGCTCGCCCTCGAGCTTCCGGACCTGCGCGTCCGTCGAGCCCGCGTCTCGCACCTCGTTCGCGATACGCACAATCTCGCCAGGCAGCGAAATGTCCTCTTCGTCGTCGTCGCCGTCTGCCAGCTTCCGCCATCGCGACACGATGGCAGGGAAGCCCATGTGCTCGAGGGCACCCCTGATCTCCGCCTCTGAGATCTCGACACGCTCAACCTCCCCACGCGCAAGCTTGGCCTTCTCCTCCGAGTACACGGACGCCGACTCGTGTACCGCAAGCGGGATGAGGCGAGCGAACATGTCGGGGCCAATGAGCTTGGACACCTCGGGGTTGCCGTAGACATCCTGGATGGTGACTGGCGTAGCCGGGGGAAGCTTCTCGATCGCGGGCAAGGAAGCCTCACTGGGGAGGGCGTCGTGGTAGATGAGGTCGTTGTCCTTGGTGGCCTGGGCCTTGGCCTCTGCGCACGCGGCAGAGTGCGCCTTGCAAATCTCCACCAGCGAGGACCCGGCGTCGGTCGGAAGTGTCGGGGAAGCAGTGGCGACAAAGTTGTAGTTGAAGTTGTTCGCGAAACGCTTCGCCTCGTAGCCGAGGTCGTCAGCCAGCTTGTACCGCGCAAGGGCGGCACCGTGCTTCCCCGCGGCGTCGTCCGCCTTGGCCTTGTAGAACTGAGCGACCGAAGCGTAGTACTTCTGCTTGCACTGAAGGACGCTCATCCAGTTCCGGTCAAAGATGCCCTTGCCCTGGTGCTCCTTCATCTCGTCCACAAGTGCGTTGTACATGCTGGCGACCTGGTTTGCTGTTCGCGCCACGAGTCCGGCAGCCTTCTTCTCATCGACGAGCTTCTCCATGAAGATCTCGGTCGCTTGGGCGAGCATCAGGTTGATCAGGAAGTGAACGACGTCTCGGGAAAGATCGGTCGAGGGCGCGTGCAGGAAGTTCTCGTTGATGTAGGTCAGCATGCCTGCCGTTGCTCGGGCATTGAAGTACGCTCGCTTCAAGCCCTCGGGGTCTGCTCGGGACTGGTTCGCCGCCAGTGACGAGAGCACAGAGGCAAGAAGGTGGATGATCGAAGCCTTCTCATAAGCCAGCGACGTCTGGGTCGTGAGCTTGTCGGTGAATGCATCGTTCCTGCGTGTAAGCTCGTTACCCTTCGTTCACAGCTTGCCACGACTCACCATCCAAAGGACACCTTGATCTCCGCAAACCTCAGCTCCAGCAGCTCGAGCTGTCCGAAGTACTTGTAGAGCAGATCTCTAGCTGCAATACAGTCAGCTAGTTCAACGGTCATGAGGAGGTGGCTTACCAGTGGTGTCGCTGCCGGCGCCCCTGACGGCGTCTTGGCGGCAACGCTGCAGCGCCGAGATCTCCTCCGAGTACGAGTCTGGGGACTCGCCAAACGAGTGGGCGATGGTGGCACGCACGGGGCCGGCCCAGTCCGCATCGCTCGTCGTCTTGCGCGGGATGGCTATCAATGGTGACTGGTGCGCCATGGTGTTCCGAGGTGGATGTTGTGAACAAGCAGGGCAGTGGCCAGATGGCTGTGAGAGACGTCACTTGGTCCTCCGTCACAAGTCATACGCATGGTCATCGCTGGTGCGGGGCCTTAATGTCAGCCCTGACCAGCGGAACCAATTCGAGACGGGTGGCCAGGCGCGGCAACTTCTGACACACACCGACATTGTTACGAGCCGCCGGAAAGACACAGTCAACAACAACAAATCCGAAAATGGCCTCTGCTGGACGTGTTCCCCAGGGTGAAGTCATCATGGACGTGAGTTGAGAGACATCGGTACGCAAACTAACAACAGTTCGCCGATGGAGGCTCCTACGTTAAGAGTGCGTTCGATCGATGACGCTTTCTCGTGTCAAGAAAGTGGAGGCTGACAGGAACACAGACAAGCTCGAGGACTCTGCTCTGAACCTCGAGCGCCGGAAAATCAAGCGCGAGGAGGGTGCGAAGGCCGCCAAGGCTCTCGAGTCACTCGACGTCAAGCCCGCCGAGGAGATGAAGGGCGCCGATGTGGACCTCATCGTGAGTATTGTCGGCCGTTGCAGGTGTGACCATGGCCCAGGTGGCATAAGTATCCATCGTCCGCGGACAACTTGGCTGTGGCGTGTATAGAGAGCTGGGTGGGGTTTGAGCCTTAAGCTAACGTCCAGGTAAAGGAGCTTGGTGTCTCGAAGGAGGAGGCTCAGGCTGCTCTCCGCGCTGAAAAGGGCGACGTCGTCAAGGCTCTCGTCCAGCTGACTGCCCCGGGACGACGATGAGCGTTGAGCAAGGAGACACCTCGCAACCTGTACGATAGACTATGTCACAACAAATGCATACATGAGATTAGATTGATGATTACAGTTGTGGGACCCGTGAAAGGGTATGGCATTGGTGGTCCAAGCAGGAAACGTTGCTTGAGGTACTGGGGTTTGGGCTGGCGAATCGCTCAAGGGGTCTCGGAGACGCAGTTGACCGACGGCAAAACTGATCCGCAGTGGGAGAAGGAGGAAGACAAGGGTGCGCAGGCGTGTATGTTTACACCTCCTCGAGGTAGCCTTGCGTGATGAGTCGCTCAACCTGAGCTCGCTCCAACCTGAACCGTTCTCCTTTCCTGAACTCGACCCGCTCGCCTCCTTCGAGGATGACTTCTCCAGCGTCCTTGATGACACGGACGTCCGCCATGAGTTCTCCAGGCGGCTTGTCGATGCTGGCCGCAATGTCGAGCACGTCGAGGAAGTCGCTCTTGTAGTCGAGCACCATGCTGTTGTAGCTGCGCAGGAAGTCGAGCTCTTGCGGACTCAGCGCCGAGCGCAGGTCGGGGGCATCGGGGTCTCCCGTCTCTTGGGAGAGCACGAATGACAGGGCTCCTCCGGCGTCCCACCAGCGCTCCTTGATGCCGCCGATGCGGTTCGCCAGGTACGCCAGCATGCATCGTTTGTTTCGTCGCGCGGCCAGATGCTGGACAGTGAGGGCGCAGACGAGACCTCGGTCTTGCGACAATGAAACGCCATGTTGCTCCGTCGCAGCGGCAATGGTGACGCCGAGCTGCCGTGTCTCGAGACAGATGGAGAGGATGAGCTGGAGAGCGTACTTTGGGATCGGGAGTTGGGGAGCAGAAGCGAGGGTCGAGCGATGAGCAGCGGTGACGAGCTGGAGAGCGAGGTCGCCATGCATGGTGGCGATTGTGTCGTCGAGACCTCGATCGGCTCGATGTAGGTAGTGTTGAATGCAGGTGTGTGTTGAAAGTCTAGCCAGCGGTATCAACAACCGAAAGAGAGGCGCGTCGCGTCTGCTGCTTGGACATCTGTCATGTTCGCGACGTGCATTGAGGTCACGTGCACTGTCCTACCACACGCGATAATCACGCGATAAAGAGTAACACGTGATCGGACGCCCGGTGCCGCTCAGTGACGGGAGGGAGACCGACGATCACCGACTGCGGTGTGGGTGAAGGGGGTGACGGGTCGCCGGCCCCTACTGATCCGGAGACGGTGACCAAAGAAAAGGTTCCGTTCCCCATAGTCCCCATCTCTGCCCCCGGCTAAGCGGCCGCCTGCTCGGCCCAGACGGGGCACGCGGCCCACTCGCATGCGGGCTCTCACCCAGCCAGGAGCGTCAGCCAGGCTAGCCAGGACTCATCCTAGGCGGCAAGGTGACTACACTGCCGCCGCCCCGCCCGCTAACCGCGTCCCCCCCCCCA